>NW_006921594.1:1233639-1253912 GCF_000298275.1 Orycteropus afer afer
CTCAGGGGTCCAAGATTATCTTCTGTGTCTGTGTTAATTGGTTTCCCTTTTCTTTGTTGAAGAGGGTCTGTGCTATCCTTCTGCCTAGTCCGCCATCTTGCCCCGCCTCCTATTTTTCATTTTTAAAGTATCATTATCACTCTCTCACCTTTTCTTCAAATAAAATGATACAGAGAATCGCCAACAGAAAACAGATTGATTTATTGAAATGGCGACAGATGGCAGGAATTATTGTCTGTGCTATCTTTTGGTTACCTGTCAGAAGTCTCTGGGTTGTTCCATGGAATCCTAGGTTCTAAGCACAAACTTTTAAAAGTTCCTGATTTTGAGTTTAGCCTTCTTTCTTAGATGGGGTAACTAACAATCAGAGCAGTTACTGGTTTACTTTTAAGGGAATACAGTTTATAAGTCTTCAGCAAACACCAGAAACCAAGGATCTTTGGCCATGTGACACTCTCTTCCATGGTGCTCTCAAAGCCCCAGTGGCTAGGCCCTTACTACCAGCAAGATGAAAACATACTTTTCTCTTTTATTTCTAGATGGACCCGATGTCTCACTTTTTAAGATATACCTTTGGACAAACTTCCTACAGTTACTTACCTCTCCTTCCCAATACATCACTATCAACCATATGAAAGAAAAAATAATTTTTACTACCTTGTTTGTCAAGGAGCTCTGGTGGTACAGTGGTTAATGCATTTGGCTGCTAATCAAAAGGTTGGCAGTTTGAACATACCAGTTGCTATGATGAGGTAGTCTGCTTCCCTAAAGATTTATAGCCTTGGAAATCTTATGGGGCAGTTCTACTCTGTTCTAAAGGGTCATTATGACTCTGAATTGACTCAACAGTAGTGGGTTTGGTTTGGTTTTTGGTCATTTGCTTGTCAATTAAGTAGCTTCTCCATGTGCAAACCAATTAACACTGAACTAAAGCAGTTAAATATATATATTTGAGTTAAAAAATACATTTGAGTGTGAATTTCACTAGTTCTAGAGGACAATCCCAGCATCTAGCAAAGGGATGAACATTCAATGTATAGCTTGTATCTGCACAGGAAGGAGGCTGGAAGGTGTCGTGGTTAAATGCCAGGCTGCTGATCCAAAGGATGGTGGTTTCTCCACAGAAGAATCCTGTGGCAGTTTGTCTGCTGTGATAAAAATGAAACCAAATGAAACCCAATGCCCTCAAGTAGATTCCAACCCACAATAACCCTGTAGGACACAGTGAACTGCCCCATAGGGTTTCCCAATCTTTATGTAAGCAGATTGCCATATCTTTCTCCCACGGAGTGGCTGATAGGTTAGAACACCGACCTTTCGGTTAGCAGCTGAACGCTTTATCACTGTGCCACTTTAATCCTGTAAAGATTACAGCCTTGGAAACCCTATGGGGCAGTTCTACTTTGTCTTATAGGGGTGCTATGAGTTGGAATTGTCTGGATAGAAACGGATTTGGGTTTTTGTTTGTCTGTTTTTTCTTGTAATTTACATAGTATTTCATTCTGTACAAAATGTTCACACAAACACAGTAAAAGTCAGGGCCAAAAAGATTCAGGGGAGGGAAAGGAGGCTGTGAAAATTCATAGAAATTAACAGACAGTAAGCAAGCAAGAGCAAACATTTGAGTGGGCTTATGTTCATGTAGCCTCAATTTTCATACCCTTTTTAAAAGCCTTTGAGAATTGATGTGTAGATGTCTGGTTTTCATTACCAATTATGTAAAAACCAGCTTGTACAACTGATTGAAATTAGGGTAAAATGTTAGTTTTACAAGACACAGAAAGGACACCAAGTTTACTTCAAATACTGAGAAAAGTGGTTTTTTTGTATGTTAATAGGATGGAAAGTTTTCCCTATTCTAGAAATGACCAAATATGATTATTTTATAATCGATATGCCTTCTTTGCATCTTGATTAACACACAATGTAATATATCACAAAACAATTTACTCTCAGGGCCAAAAAATATGGTGGTAGCCATTAATAACTATTTCACCCATTTAAAATCAATTACGTCAAATATGTAATGACATGATTAGTATTTCACTATCAGAATTTACTAAAGTGGGATGAAAATAAAACAATGTCCATTGGACCATTGAATTGTCAGTTATATCATGTGGGAATAATCCTGCATCTTGAACTGGGAGTGAAGCTAATGGCTATGGCATCATATGTACAACCTACTAATGTCTGTGTGGTCATAAGTATTGGGCCAAATACTGCTTTTCCCAAAGAGCAAAATGACATAGGAAAAAAAAAAAAAAAAGTACCATCCATTGCTCTTCTTTTAATAGGATTCTCTGGTGTGCAAATCATTGCAGTGGAATGATGCAGTGGGACATAGTGGCAATGAATCAGGTAATAAATTGAGTGCAACACTAATTATAGTCACTATGAACCAAAATATATACATTTGATGGCCATGATGGTATATCAATGTTCAAAACCCAAGGTGAAAATGTGTTTCAACTTCTTTATAGAAACTCAGCAGCATGCTATGGTCTCTGTCTGGCACCAAATTCTATCTACCTGTGTTTTCAGCATGGAAACCTGATTCCTAAAAGAAAGGTCATTATCATTATTAAGTTTTATAAGAAAATCAGCACATACCCGTATCTATTTAATAAAGGAGACATCATGAATGTCAGACTTAGCACACTTTGCAAAGTGCTAATAACTCTTAAAGTGTATCCTTGTCTCAAGTTGAAGTCAGTATTGGAAATTTTATATTATCTGCTCTGCCTGAAAGCATTAAAAAATATTTCTGTAATAGCTGGGAAAAAAAATAGTGACTTTTTACAACTTTGCTTAATTTTTGGCTCTATCTCAAAGGAGATAATAATTGTCATACATTATTGCCAGTGGCCTGAACTAAGCAAGAGGATCATTTTAACCACATACATTTTTTGTTACCTTTAGGATGAAATAAAGTAGGCATCTGTGCCTCCATTTGCAAGTTTATAGGGTGTGTGCATTTTATATACATTATTAACTAAATTTTAAAAAATGCATTTTGTCAGTTCTTTTCGTTCTGGAATTGCATGAATATAAAATATGTATTTATTCATAAACTAAATAATAATAATTAAAAATAAAACTTCAGTAATTTCTTCATTTCAATGACCCTAATTCAAGTCCAGTGATAGACTACAGGAGCTTGTTTCTTTTCCTGTTATATATTTAAATTAAAAATAGGAATATGTAGTTTCTACTAATGAGTTTTGTAGGGCTCTTTTAATATGATGTCCCTTAGGAGGTTTCCTTACTTGGTGTGAAGGCTCCTAAGAGGTGCTTGTGCACATGATTAATTCATAAATGGTGCTGGGGGCTGCACATTTGCCCAACCCTAGTTAAATCATAGTGGGTAGCTATTCCTTCCTAGGATGTATTGCAAATTGTGATGCTCTTATTATATACCTAATTACAGCATTCTAACCCCAGCCCCATTCTGTCTATAAATTCATGTAAGTGTGATGTCCATTTTCGAAGTTAGAGATCAAGGTTCATTAAAATGATTTCAATCCTCATGACTGTGATTGAACATTGACTTGCAAATCAACAGAAACTTACTCTGAAATTTTATGAAGAGAATATATATAAAATACAGAAAAATTAAAATATAGTAAGTTACAAAATTAATTTTGTTTTATAAGGAATAATTAAGGAGCTCTGGTGGCACAATTCCTAAGGCATTCGACTGCTAACCAGAAGGTTGGTAGTTCAAACCCACTAGCTGCTCTGCAGAAGGAAGATGGGGCAATCTAGTTCCATAAAGATTTACCTCCTCAGAAACCCTATGGGGGTGAATATGAGTACGATGGGCTAAGGGGGAGAAGATGAACAAACTGAAAAACATCTGACTGGACAGATGTGGTAGCTTTTGAGTGAGTAGCCAATGATAAATGTGTGCTTTGGATCAAGGGACTTAACCTCCCTGTGCCTCTGTGCCACCTCACTTATTAAATGTGAGAATTAACTGAGTTAGTATATGTTAAATGCTTGGAACAGTGTCCGACATATAATACCCAAACCCAATGTTGCTGAATCGATTCTGACTCATAGTGACCCTACAGGACAGAGTAGAACTGCCCCATAGGGTTTCCAAGGCTGTAAATCTTTATGGAAGCAGATTGCCTCATCTCTCTCCCATGAAAATGCTTGTAGATTTGAAACAGCAACCTTTGGATTAGCAGCCAGATGCTTTACCCATTGTGCCACCAGACCTCCTTGACATATAGTAAGTTCTATAGCTACAGCTAGCTATTGTTTCTTTCTTTTCTTTTCTTTTCTCTCTCTCTCTCTTTCTTTTTATTGTGATTTGGGTGAAAATTTACAGAGCAAATTCAGTTTCCATACAACAGTTCACACACATTTTATCTCATGACCCTGACTACAATTTACCCAAATGCAACAGCTACCCTCCCACTTCCTCCCGATAGTTACCTCTTCCCTGTGTCCATCCCTCCATGGACGCCTGCCCCCTGAGCTGTCTCCCTATGCATAAATAACCCTTCTTCCTCCCATGATTGTTCTCTCCAAGGAGTGTATCTACCTCAGGTAAATTTTCAACTCATATGCCTCTCTTTTGTTTGGCTGGAAGCCACAGGTGTGGGTTCAATTCCAGACTTGAAGGACGGCTAGGGGCCGTAGTCTCAGTGGTTCCACCAGGGTCTATCAGACCAGCAAACTTGGTCTCACTCTCCCTCCACCCCCCAAAATGATTTTGAGTTTTGTTCCACATTATTCTCCCTCTTTATCCAGGATTTCCTACATAGATCCCCCTCCAAGTGGTTGACAGTGGTAGCTGGGCACTATCTAGTTCTTCTGGTCTCATAGTCGTATAGGCTGCAATCTCATGGTGTACCATTCACTTGGACTAATTGTTTCCATGAATCTTTGGTTTTCTTCTTTCTTCTTTGCTCTGGATGAAGAGAGACCCATCGTTGCATCTAGATGTGTTCTGGGTCTGTATCCTGTCCACTTGTTCTTACCACTTTATCTTGCTTCTTTGTTTGGACTGTGATGGTCTGTTGTCTCCAAGACATCATGGCATTGTTGTATTTAGATCTCTGTTAACTGTTTGTGAAGTGCAGCCATGGGTGAGTCAGGCTCTTCTTCGGAGTTGTTTATCATTGGCACATTGAAGGAGATAGATGTGGTGGCTCTTGCTTGGTAAGTGAAGTTGCAGGAGGTGTGAGTGTAGTTCTGTTGTATGGGGACTGTTGCTGTCTTCTACTCCGCTAGACAAAATAACAACTGAATAACTATCAAAAAAGTAAAAGCATGTGGATAAGAAGTACAGCATGTACTCACACAGAACAGTAACCAGAAAAAAATAAAGGAAAAAGAAGAAGAAAAAAAAAATACCTGCAATATCTGGGGAGAGGGCAATAAGAGGAAAAAGGTAGAGAAGGAAAATAATGAAGAAAAAAATGGGAAAAATGCCCAAAGAAAAACAAGGAACAGGGTTAACCACAAGGAAGAAAAAATGTCACCAGGAGCACGGAAAAGAAGAAAAAGCTTAAAACTAGAATCTGGGAGGGGAAAAATAAAGAGTAATAGTATCAAGGACAAAAGTAATAATAATAATAGTTGTTTTAAAATAGACAAAAACATATAAACTGAAAAACAGAAAAAAGAAAAAAAAATGAGCAGGGTGGGGCAGGGCACCCAGGCTCTGTCCAAGCATGCAGACTGGGATGGGGTTCCAGCTGGCCCAGAAGGTGGGTGGGAGTGAGGGATGGCTGCACCTCCATTCACCAAGAGGCTGTAGGGTATAAGAGTAACAAAAGGAATGTGGCACCTTTCTGGTCATCTGCGTCCAAAATGTCCTGTGGTTCCCAGCAAGTGGAGCCTGTTTTAAGTCCCTGGAATCTGGGAGAACGTTGTTCCTTTAAATATCCAAAATGGTCAAGCCACTTATAAATATTCAAAATGGCTGTGCCCTCCAGGCAGAGAAAAGTCCACAGCTTAGCCTGCTGTCCTCTTCACTGCTTCCCCTTCTATTCTCCAGCCACCAGAACAGTCCTCCATGCGGCCCCTAGCTAGCAGTGCTGATTGTTAAGTTAATTCTTAGGTCCTACCACGACTTGGCAATATCCACGCTGTCTATGCCATCAGGATCGCTGCCAGACCACACCTCCGTATGTCTCCTTTTTTGTTGTTTCCATGCAATTTCTTCTGCTAGTTGCAGTTTAGTCCACTTCTATATCCTTCCCTTCAAGGCTCAGGGGTCCAGAAATCTTCTGTATTTGTGTTAACTGGTTCCCCTTTTCTTTGTTGATGAGGGTCTGTGCAGTCTTTCGGCCTATTTTGCCATCTTACCAGAACTCTCCTATTGTATTTTTTCTGCCTCAAGTTCTATCTTATCTAACTTGCACCTAAGTAAAAGGTATAGTTTTTCACTATTGTGCTTTAGCCCAAACTAGTACTGCCACTTGGAGCCCTGGTAGCGCAGTGGTTAAGAGGTCAGCTGGTAACTGAATGGTTGTCAGTATCAACCCCCAAGTGGCCTGGCAGGAGAAAAGTCCTGGCAATCTGCTCCCAGAAAGAACACAGCTTAGGAAACCCTATGGGGCAGTTTTCCTGTCACTCGATGTCACTCTGAGTCTTAATTGACTAGACTACACACAATGGTATCATCAGTGCTGTTTCTCCTACAATCATCTTTTGACGTTGTTTCTTTTTTTCTTCTTTAGCATTGGGAGGGAAAGATGGTTACATTTTTATCAAACACAAACTTGAACAGATAATACAGTTATTTTAGATTTATAGTTTAAAAAATTTGGCTAAGTATATCTACAGCAAACAAGTAACCCAACTATTTATAACATTGTTTATAATCTCTCCTTTATATGAAGTAACAATGCTTATTAGGGAATAGTGTTTGTTTCCATATCTAAGAAAAATGTCCTAGTGTCTACTGAATCCCATCATTGACTTGGGAGTACACAACTTCTGTCTTGGCAGGCTGGAAATCATGACACAGATCTTAAATTTATCATTCAACTCAATTAACAGACAAACTGGGCTTTTTATTATTTTATCTGTCTACTCCCATGTCCTACGTACCAGGTCAGGGAGATATCCAAATATCCATCTAACCCTGTAGGCTACTCTTCAACATGGTCTTTTCCATTTACTCTGGAGCACAAACAATATCTAACATTATATATACTCAGTTATATAACTGAGTATGTAATATTAAAGAAAAGAAAGGAGTATGCTTATTATTATTGCTTTAAATGAAACATAGCACTGTGTTTTATATATATTTAAAACAATAAAAAATAAACTAAATGCAGAAAAATGAAATTCAAATAAGTTAATAGGTTTATAGCAAATTTGAGAACTAAATAATGGTATGGGGAGAACATGAGGCTTAAGATTCATAGACATTATTCCCTCTATTCTGTAATTTATTATAAAGCACAAAGTGACAGAGAAAAGGAGCCATGAAAAGGCAAAACATAAATGGAAAAACATAATGAGAATGTCCATCTAACGCTTTCTCTTTTAATTCACCAATCACATAGTCACTCAGAGTTTGAAACTCTTTTCTGAACTTTCCATCTGACACAGCTGAATTGTTTCAAATCAGCTAAAAAAAAAAAAAAAAAAAAACTTAAACATATTGTGCTGACTTACATGGTCTAATGGGTTTAACAGCACTTTTCTTCCCCCCTACATAACTATGTCTTAAGTTTTATAATACAGAGCCTTTCACTTATAAAATTATCCAGTTTATAAAGTATAATTATCATCATTTTGAAATGATTTGGATGTGTGCCATTTTGCCATCCCTTTTTTTCCCCTCAACATTTTAGACTAATGTCTAGAGAAACTTGATCACTCAGTAAAACTGTTCTGACCCCAGTCAAAATAAGCTAGAGAATTAAGTGGTTACATGTGTTTGTAGGATAAAATTCCCATTAAGGTTGAATCAGCAGGATGATACTCTAATCTCTTATTGGACAAAGAAGTCATTGTATTTTGAAGAAAGAGTGAACTTGAGATCCTGGTCACATAACATGGGTAGTTCGTTGTGTGTGTGGTGGTAGTGGAGTTCAGTTGGTGGGGAGTCTGTGTGAGTCCCACCCAATCTTTTATAGAGAAAAAAAAGAATTTGCTTCTGTTGGTATTCCATTCTACTCATCACCTAGTGATAGTAGAATAGTATCTTGCTCAACACTAGTCTGATATCCACCATTAGTCTGGAATTTGGCTAATATTTAGATTCAGTATGTTGTTGTTGTTATGTGCCGTCGAGTCAGACCCAACTCATAGCAACTCCTCCTTGGATTTCTGAGGCAGTATCACTACGAAAGTGGATTGCCTAACCTTCCTTCCAAGGAGTGGCTGGTGGATTTGAACCTCCAGGCTTCTGGTTAGCAGTCAAGTGTTTTGGGCACTATACTACTAGAGCTCCCAGATTCAGTATCTATAGAATAAATAGAGTGTGAAAATTTAATTTGGCAAGTGAGTCAGAATAAATGGAATTATAAAATAAATTTACTTTTCTTTTTCACAAAGTTTAGGACAGTAGGACATTAATCAAAAACCAAATAGTAAGGTTACCATAATTCTTATATAAAGATGACTTCTTAATTCTTTCCTTAACAGTCATATGGTGCATTGCTTTTATAAAGCCTTGTGATATCACACCTTGGGGTCTTAACTCCATCCACTTAGGAGAAGCTCATATTTTCTCAGGCTGACAATGTTACATGATTTTTTTTTTTTTTTTTCTCTTTTTAAGAGGGCAGTGCATACATAGTAATAGTTAAGGAGCTGTGGTGGTTCTGTGGTTAAGACAGTGGCTTGCTAACCAAAAGTTCAGTGGTTCAAACCCACTAGGTGCTCCATGGGAGAGAGATGAGGAAATCTGCTTCAGCAAAAAATTTATAGCCCTGGAAATGCTACAGGGCTTGCTGTGAGTCAGAATCCACTTGATGACAGTGAGTTTTTTTTTTTTTTTTTTTTAATAGTAATAATTAGATCTTGAGGTTCTAAGAAATAACCAGTCTGTATGTTTTTAAAAGTTGATCAAACTAGATAAAATTAATAAAACTGAAAGCTGAAACCAAAATACATGGAAAACAAACTATCTTTGGGATTTTGTAAAGCTTCTATTGGATTTGGAATTTTTCCCAAAATTAAAGCAGATTTTCTATTAGTATTTCTGCTAATTATGATTCATTCCAAATAGTATTCAGAAAGGTGTATGTTCAAAAAAACCAAACTCACTGCCATTGAGTCAATTACAACACATAACAACCCCCATTGGGTTTCTGAGGCAGTAAATCTTTACAAAAGTAGATTGTCCCATCTTCCTTCCACAGAGTAGCTGGTGGACTTGAACTGCCAACCTTTTGGTTAGCAGTCAAATGCCTTAGGCACTATGTCATCAGAGCTCCCAGTTGTATGTAGCAGGGTGATATTTTAAACCATTTTCAATACCTCTTTCTCCACCCCTTCACCTTCTTCATATAACTATGTAACTACAGTCAGAGGTGGCATGATTCAGAGAGAGAACAATGAGTCAAGCTGGGGATTTTGAAGCCTCAATTAGACTTTCAAAAATCTGCCATTGTCTTTAATGCCATGAGTTTCTGTGTAAATTATAAAAGACAAATATTTGAAAAGGAAGAAGTTTTCTTGAATTCCAAACACTTAATCTCAAATTTTAAAAATCAAAAGTTCAGAATTTGAAATGCGTACTCTAAACCAATGATGATGGAACTCTTCTCCTTGCTGGTGGGTTCTGAAAATGAATTGAGTTTTGGAAGTCTATGAAGAGGGATTGAATAGAAGTACTATAACAACTCTCTCTAAGTTTATATTGTTTTTGTTAGTGTATTTT
This sequence comes from Orycteropus afer afer, assembly GCF_000298275.1. Lineage (NCBI taxonomy): Eukaryota > Metazoa > Chordata > Mammalia > Tubulidentata > Orycteropodidae > Orycteropus > Orycteropus afer. The sequence goes on from NW_006921594.1 coordinate 1,243,505, forward strand.
GGGGCGGGTAAAAAGGAAGGGCAATCCAAGTAGAGACAGTGGAAGCATTGACTAGATTTCCAGGATGCACTCTTGTGAGAGTACAGGGCTCCTGTCCAATAGGGTAGCCACTAGCAAGATGAGGTGACTGAGCACACGAAATGCAGCTAGTCTGAATCAATACATAATAAAGCACTCAGAGACTTTTGAAGGCTTAATATGAAACATATGTAAACCATTTCATTGATTTCATACTGAATATTTGTTAAGATGGTAATATTTTAGAACTATAAGTTAAAGATAATAAAATTAATTTTACCCAATTATTTTTACCTTTTATGTATGTGGCTACCAGAAAATTTAAAATTACGTATGCTGCTTTCATTGTATTTCCAGTAGACATACAGTGTGTAGAGTAAGCACACTTTCAGCATGGAACCTGAGGGACAAATAATCTGACTTGTGAAATATTCAGCCAGATTGTCCTTTGTGTCCACACAAAAATCCTTGGAAGTGGCTTGATACAGGGGAGATCATATTAAAGTTTCCAAGTCTCTCATGAGATGGGGAATGGCCATGGAAGAGGCTAAGTCAGGGTTAATGAACTTGAAGGGTTACTATGCTCGTTAAGGTTATGTGTCATCTTGGCTAGGCTGTGATTTTGAGTTCCTTGGCAGCTGTGATGTAGTTAGTCCTCATGATGAGATTGGATGTGATATAATCACCTCCATGGTGGAATCTGCTGTAAATAGCTGATTAGTTAAAGGGGAGTTGCCTTCAGGTTGTAGCCTGCTTCTAGTATATATGAAAAAGCTTTTGGAAAGGCTTTTTGCTCATTTGGCCCAATCATCATCTCCAGTTCCTGGACTTGAACTAGTGGCCTACTGTGTTGACTGCTAATCTTGGAATTGTTATCTCTGCCGTTTGTGAGCCAACTGTCTGCTGATCTTGGATTCCTCAGCCTCAGCAGCTAGTAGCCTGCTATACTCTCTGACAATCATGAGTTCATCAGCCCCTGCAGCTGTGTGAGTCAAGAGAAGCCTTCAGCTTGCTCCAGTGGGCCTGGAAGGCAGAGCTGAAGCTCAAATTCAAGGGGCCTCCACCCAGAATCTAGACAGTAAGTCCTCCCCTCGAGCTTACACTCTAAACTCAGATGGATAGCCTAGTCTTCCCCTAGAGCCAGCACTCTGAATTCAGACTTCTAGCCTCCTAAATTGTAAGAGAATAAAATTGTCTCTGTTGTAGCCATCCACTTGTGGTATTTCCATTATAGCACTGGAGAACTAAAACAGAATTTGGTACCAAGAGTGGGGTTCAAATCTATGCAGGCATTAGTCCATTGGAACGGGTTGATGTTGTAACAGATAGCTAAAATGCAGAAGCAGTTTTAGAATTGGGTAATGGGTAGAGGCTATAAGAGTTTTAAAGTGTCCAATAGGAACTCTGGTGGTCTAAGGCATTTGACTGTTAACCAGAAGGCTGGTGGTTCAAACCCACCAGCCACCCCTTGAAAGGATGATTGGGCAATCAACCTCTGCAGTGATACCATAGCAAAAACCCAAGGAGGGTCACTATGAGTCAGAATTGACTCAACAGCAGTGAGGTTTTTTTTTTGTTTGTTTGTTTAGAGATTGCAACTACAAAATCGTATCTCATATATCACATAAAAAACTTAAATAAATTACTAAGAAAGTGAGTGATTTTTTTTTTTGTAATAGTAAAGGCTTAGAATGCTTTGAAGAGACTGTTAGTAAAATTGTGCACATAAAACGCAATTCTAGTGTTGGCTCAGAAGCAAGTGAAGGGAGTTATAACACCAGAGACAACAGAGAGATGGTCGTAGCAGAGACAGCAGAACAAAGAGATCGGTATGAGACAGAGTGGAAGGCCACTGGTTCAAGTCCAGGAGCTGGAGTTGATGATGATGATGATGATCCAAATGCAGGATGCTTTTCATATATATACTGGAGGCAGGCCACATCCGGAAGGCAGTTCCCCTTTGACTATTAACTGTTCACAGCAGATTCCCCCATGGAGGTGATTACACTGGTGATTGGTAATCTTAGGGAATAACTACATCACAGCTACCAAGACACTCATAATCACAGCCCAGCCAAGTTGACACACATCCTTGACTACTGTATAGCTTGATACAGGGAAGCTCTTATTAAAGATTCCAAGTATCTCAGGGGAATGGCTATGGAAGTAGCTAAGTGTGGGCTAATGAGCCTGAAGTGGCTTTGGCTTGGGATTTAAGTGAAAGAGAATCTATGACTATGGTGAATGAAGAGCATGGGTGGAGTAGGATTGGGTGCTAATAGTGAATGTGTGAGAATCAGAGGTCAGAGGATGGTGACAGATAAAACAGATCATTCTGACCTCTGACTGGGAAACAGGCTAAATATCCCCTCCCACCTCCTACCTATTTCCTCTGTGAACTCTCTTGGAGATTTGAGATAAAATATAGGAAAGAGTAAAATCTTGAAATAGCAAATTTAAAGTAAAAGTGGCTGAGTTTACCTTAAAGTGGTAGGATTATATAAAAATGGAAGGTCATGAGATTAGTTATATAGAAATAAAGAATCATACTTTTTTTTTTAATACTAGAGATTGCAGAGAGGGAGCTCTGATGGTGTAGTGCCTAAGGCATTTGACAGCTAACCAGAAGGTTGGCAGTTTAAACCTACTAGTCACTCCTCAGAAGGAAGACTGGGCAATCTACTTCTGTAGAAATACCGCCTCAGAAACCCAAGGAGGGGTCACCAAGAGTCGGAATTGACTCTACAGCAGTGAGGTTTTTTTTTTTTTTTTTTTGGTTTAGAGATTGTAACTATGAAATTGTATCTCATATATCATATAAAAAACTTAAATAAATTACTAAGAAATATTTTACCTCTCAAAATATCTTGCATTGTGTTTTTGATTGGATGGAGATGAAACATATTAACCTGTCCAAAACCACTATTTTTCTAGAAAATTAAAACATATAACGTATCTTTTGTTTAGTGTCTAGCTCAGTGTTTTTAATTCAAACAGCTTTTACTATGAGTAAACTGAGAGACAGATTTAGATAAAGCCTTACAATCCGGAATCATGCAAATTATGTTCACTTCTCATTTCAGCAAACTTAGCAAAGCACCTGGAAGTATTAAGTTTGGCACCCAAATTATTTACTGTCCTTACCTCTTGCCTCTCAATAGATTGAGAGAGAAGCAGACTATTTAGAGGGAGCCTCCATGGTGTCACATAGATCTTTCTTAATGATAATGATGTAGAAGAGAAGCAGCTACAAGCAGGATCTGAGAGAAAAGCTTGAACTTGCCAAATGATCTTATCCTGGAGCTATAAGACATGAGTAAAAAGTCTTTGTTTGCTGAGCTGAGATACACAACACAACCTGGAAGAGTGGTTGTGTGAGAGAAGGGGCAGCTGTGAGACACTTTTGAATCAGTCTCCAGTTGTGTTAGTCCTGACGAGCCTTCGGTTTATCCTGCTATAAAATCAATCCTTTCCTTCTATTTACAATCATAGTTAAAAGCTATTAGTATAATGGTAAATTTCATGGACAGGAGCATTACAATAATATCTCTATTCCTTCCTAAAACAACTAAGTTTCTCTCTATTCCAACTGATATTTATACAAGTGTGTCTGTGACAATTGAACACCCTACAGACGATCTAACTGCTCTCCTAAATTCTAGGCTGACTGCCACCATAAAGCTCTACTATATTAAAATATTTGCATATAGCATTCCCCTATTCTGAAAATTTATGAATTTTAATAAAGTTGCTTAGATTTTTATAGCCCACCATTATAATAGTTTATAATTCAGGAATATTATTTAAAGGGACTTGAAATGATATGAAAACACTTAAGAGCAGAATTGTAGCTTCTGCTTTCCCATTACTTTTATATGTTGATTATTAATTTTTCCATAATAAATGAAAGACTAGCTAATTGCTTATGATGAGAACCATATTTAGATTATATGTTTGAAATTAGCATATGTACAAATGTTTCCTAATAGTTCATGATTTCTTATGGATCCTAGGTACCCCAGCCTGGTACTGTAAGTGTTAGATAATTGTTTTCAGGCAAAGAAAGAATACTGGGTATTAGAGTGATGTATCACGGTAATAGCTAGGCCACAAATGAACCAAGAACATCTCATTCCATTTAATAAAAGGTAATGCATTTATACATAAACAAACATATACTAAAAATAAACTTGAAATTGGCTTTAGAAATTGGATAATTTCAACAAGCTCCCCTCACTTTTCTTCACCTTCTGTGACAAATTCACTTCCATAACTCTTTCATTTTGTGTTTGTTTTTTCAATTCAACTGAATACAATTAAAATGGTCCCTGGGTGGTTCAAACAGTTGAGCATTCAACTACTAACTGAAAGGTTGTCTCCGAAAGGTCACAGTTTTGAAAAATTCTACAGAGCACAATTCTAGTCTGAACATGGGTCACCATGAATTAGAATTTACTCAACAGCACTGCAAGTTTGATTCTTTTTTCTTTTTCTTTTTCTTTTTTTTTTTTTTTTTAGGGCAATACACTGTAAGTAGAAATATGATTAATGCATTAAACACATTGAAAAAAATTCTAAATACTTTCTATTGGGTATGTGTAAACTGATAAATGAAAATACAGTGTTATAAAGTATAACAATAGAAAAAAAAAGGGGGTCCAAAGTACAACTGCAATAGCACAAAGTATGGGGTGAACAATTCTCTGTGGCTAGTTTTTGGGAGGGAGCTCTGATGGTGTAGTACCTAAGGCATGTAACTGCTAACGAGAAGGCTGGCGGTTCAAACCCACCAGCCACTCATGGGAAGGAAGATTGGGCAATCTACTTCTGTAGAGATACAACCTCGGAAACCCAAGGAAGGGTCACTATGAGTCGGGATCGACTTGATGGCAGTGTTTGGCTTTTTTTTTTTTTGTAATATTTGGAAAGTTTTTGCTAAATCAAAGCTTTCCCGGAAGAAGTGATAACTGACCTTTTGAAGGAAAAAGAGTAGATACATTGGGGCAGATGGTGGAAGAATACATGCCAAGCTGCGCAGTCATGGAACAGAACTGTATGGAACATTGTTGCAGATTCGGGAAATTAACTGAAGGAAAAGAAGGAACAAGAGGTGAGTGTAGAGGATAGTGTACTCACATCCTATGTTTTGGTTGTGGTTATGTGCCGTCCACTCGGACCCGACTCATAGCGACCCCTTCTTGGGTTTCCGAGGCAGTATCACTACGGAAGTAGATTGCCCAACCTTCCTTCCGAGGAGTGGCTGGTGAATTTGAACCACCAACCTTCTGGTTAGCAGTCAAGTGCCTTAGGCACTATGCTATCAGAGCTCCTCTCAAATCCTATAACGCATTTTTTTTTTTTTTTTTTGGCCTAAGGCACTTGACTGTTAACCAGAGGCTGGCTGTTCAAACCCAGCAGCCACTCCTTGGAGAGAAGGTTGGACCATCTATTTCCATAGTAATACCGCCTCAGAAACCCAAAGAGGGGTTGCTATGAGTCTGGTCTGACTCCACGGCACATTAAAAACGATAAGAACAAACTAGATTGAAAAGTATGGTTAGAGAAGGATGCCAATGACACAATTTTGAAATGATGGTTTAGTTGAATGATCGTGAAGTCAAACTGTGAACTGACAATGTTATTTTCAAGTTCTTACTTAAAAAATTAAAATGCAAAAAAGGTAGAATAGTATAGTGAACCTCCTTGAATTTACCTCCAACTTTTCAAGAGTAAGCTTGTCTCATCTACCACTTCTCACCCCACCCCTAACACCACCACTAGAATATGTGGAGCAAATTCCAGACATTGTTTCATTTCATCAGGAGATAGTTCAGTGGGTTTTGCTGTAAGATTGTTGCTCTTAGGTGGTGTTGACTCAGTTCCCACATAGCAACCCTGTGGACCAGAGAACAGAGCACTGCCTGGTCCCGTGCCATCCTCACAATTGTTGCTGTGTTCGAGACCATTTGTACACACTCCGTCCATCCACCTGCTTGAGTTTTCCTCTTTTTCACCGACCCTCTACTTTACAAAGCTTGATGTTGTTCTCCAAGATCTAATCCCTCCTGATAACATTTCCAACGTGAGATTACGTCTTGCCATCCTCACTTCGAAGGAGGATTCTGACTGCACTTCTTACAAGGCAGATGTATTTCTTGTTATGACAGTCCACCATCTATACAAGTTTCTTCACCACCACCCTAATTCAACTGCATCAATTCTTCTTTGGTCTTCCTTATTCATTATTGTCCAGCTTTCACATGCATATGAGGTCACTGAAAATACCATGGTTTGGATCAGAAGAACCATAATCCTCAAAGTGACATCTTTTCTTTTTAACACTTTAAAGAGGTCTTTTGCAGCAGATTTGCCCAACGCAGTACACTGTTTGATTTCTTGACTGTTGTTTCCATGGGCATTAATTGTGGATCCTATACACATAAAATATTAATAATGATCCCTAAATATAGCCAAATGTACAGTCAATGTTAAAATTTTCCTAATTATTCTCTCAAAAAATTCATAAGAACAATGTATCAAGGACACTTTTTGCATGCTTTATATGTATATTTCACATAAATGTGAATTTTTTGATTGAAATAATCAAGGTACTCTGTGTATGAAAAAAGGAAACAAGTGATCAGAAAGTGGATATCACTGATCAAAAATAAGGCTACCTGTTAATAATAATATGCCCCAATGAATTGAAGCAAAAAGCTAACAAAAAAGATGACAACTCTTCTTTTTTATTTTTCTTCCCTTCTGGTGGCTTAGTGACTAAAGCATTTGACTGCTAACTAGAAGGCTGGCAGTTCAAATCCACCAGCCACTCCTTGGAAGGAAGACTAGGCAACGTACTTCCATAGAGATACCACCTAGGAAACCCAAGGAGGGGTTGCTATGAGATGGAACCAACTTGATGGCAGTGAGTTTGGTTGTGGTTTACTCTGAAAAATAATCCTGCATGAGTTAGTTTTAATTTTGGAAACAAATTGAGTCTCAGTTAAAGTAATGAAGTAATTATTTGGGATAATTAAAGTGAGAATAGCTTGATATGAAATTATAAAAAATCCATCATCATGTAATCCTCACTACCACTTATAATTTGTTCTCATATATGTTTTGGTGCATCATTCACAAAAACCCATTTTTTGAAAAAAAAGGGGGGGAACTCACCTAGTAGGTTACCGGGATGGGGAAGGAAAGGGAGGGATTAATTTAGGGCTAGTTGGGGCTTACACGCTGACATGGGTAAGGGGAGGGATATATGGGAAGGATATATGACTACCACGATAACAATGGGAAATGAGAGGACACCGAACTGTGTTCATAAGAGATAGAGGACAGATATTAAAACTAACCAATGTGTCCACAATACCACATTGTCATTAACACCAAACACTAGGCTATACAGATAACAACAAAAAAAAAAGCCCATTTTATGTAATTAAGTTTTACATTATTTCACTGAACATGTTTCAAATAATATTGACTTATATTGAAAGTCTTGGATAATTGAAATTTTAAGACATTGAACTCAGTTGTCACTTAAGCAGGAAGTTTAAGTTATTATAACTATTACAAACTGAGTAACATCTGTAGTTTTGTAAAGGAAGAAAATATGACAGAATACAGCATCATTTGATTTTCCAATATGCACCAATGAAGGTTAATTTTATTAATGAACTTACTACTTTACTTAGGGCAAGAAACTGCATGGCTACTCCCTTTGGTAGCTGCAGGAAATGAATGAAGTATTTACTAAAATCAGTTAAGCAATGGAAAACATAAACCAGACTAAAATTCATTTCCAGGCCCAAATGTTTAAGTATTCTGTATTTTGTCATTTGTTAAACCACAAATAGGCATACACAAAACCTCAGTCCGGCATGCCTTTGTTTCTAACATAAATAAAGCTTTGGTAGTGCTCTGTAAATCAACCAGACGGGGCCATGAATTACACATGATATATAAGTGTATAGAAGAAGTGTCAGAGACTAATTGGAAAATTATAGTTGGGCATGAATAAATGTTGGAAACCTTAAACTGCAGAGAAGCTGTAAGAATTAAGTAAGAATGAGCAGCTATTCCTTTACAGGCAACACACAATGCCACCTGATAAAGCTGGATTCAGCATAGATACTTTAGAAAACTTTTTTACGATTTGTAATATTTATATGTAAATTCATAGCCTATCTTGCTTAAGCCTCATTGGGTCTGCAAATGGTTCCTTAACTTACAAGTGAAAGTGCTTATCATTAGTAATGGATAGAAAAGGAAAAAACAAACAAAAACTGCACATGGAATAAAATCAGTCAAAATATAGGTTTTTATTTTTTGGCAAAGGCCATTTTTTTCTACTAAAATTGTTAGCAATTATTAACTCATCAGTAATCTTTTCCTTTGTTAAAAGTGATTTTAAAACAATTTTAATCAGAGATTTTTCAGCTTTAATCAGGCTTTTGGTAAGGAAGTTATCTAGAAATCAAAAATGACCAATGCTGCTTTTACAATTAGTGTTCAACACATACATACACAAAATTCTTTATCTGAATAGAGTAGAAAGACATGTAAGCTCATTGGTAACTCTTGTAATGTACAAGTCTATAGACTGACCTTAACCGACAGCATTCTACACAAAGTAAACAATTGTTCCCAACTCCTAGAAGCCTGCAGAGGTCAGTATAGCAACAGCAACAAGGGACCACGTAGCTAGCTAAGTGGATCCACACGGAAGGTGGACAGTCAGATCGTATACTTACTCATACATACTAGCATCTTGAACATTAGAATGGGATTTGGGATAATTTGGATAGACATTCTTCAAGACTTTATAAAATACACATTTTTAAGAACACTTGAAAAATTATCCTGCTTAAGAAAAGAGGTGGGGGAAGAGATGGGAATACAGGAAATAGAACTTAAAATTCAAGTAATGACCAATTTGTATAAAAAAATAATTATATGCTGAAGTATCTGGTAAAATATTCTGTTCCTTTGGATGATGGATCTATTCCTCACACCCAATTCCCCAGCTTCTAGCACCTGTCAGTAAACTCATTATAAGAACCTGGACAAAGCTGTGATTTTTAACATTGAAATATAAGTGACATTGTCTTATTTTTAGCAATGTTCCGTAATTCGGTGTAAAAAGATATTTCCAAATACAGCACAGTTCTTAGGTACCATTTACAATTTTCTATGCACGTATTGAGGATAAATATTTCAAACTTAAGAAATGTAACTGTGTATATATATATCTATGTACCCCCCTCTTTTTTTTATGAGAGCATTTTCCCCGTTTTGATTTTTGTAAAAGTGAAAGGTTGTCAGGTTTTAGAAACTGCTCTCTGTTAACCAGAAGCTGTCTTCTCTATGATGACCTGTCCGTGACCTTTGTCCTGACATTGAAGGACTACCCTCTCCTGGGGTGAGAAGCAATTCAACTTCAACAGTTCCTCTGCTCCAGACATGTATAAAACAGAGACTATAAACATATACTGTAGGTTTATTTTGGCTCCAGTTAAACTGACACCATCAAACTCACTTAGTTTAGAACTTGCAGACATTGTTTCAGTATCAGATCTCTGCTGCAATCCAAAAGGTTAAAGAAAAACCAGCTAAAACCAGCACTGAGTTTTGCAAGGACAGGACTTACCTTTTGTAAAGCAAGTTTCATGCTTTTATACTTAATGCCATCAGTACCACTCTCTTTGTGCTGTGTTTTAATGCCACCATGGTTGGGCAAACTCAAGAGATTTCTCAAAAGTTCAGAAGATACATAGGTAGATTATATAGATTAAAAAATATATATATTTAAACTTCAAAAATTTAAACATTATTATCCCCTTGATGTAGGTTAGTAGGCACGTGTGCAATAAAAAATTAAAAAAAAGGAAGTCAGTGACTTCATACAAGCAGTGACATTTCCTCTCCATAAATAAATAAAGATTGATCTTTTCCTACTTTTTAGTATGTAATTTTTAACTAATACCTGTACGTATGCTCTGAGAACTACATGTTATCTTTATAAGAGTTATGTTCATGTTTTCAACTACTTCAAGAAACCATAAAGGATCTACATAAATGGAAGAACATCCCATGCCCATTGATAGGAAGATTGAACATTGTGAAAATGTCAATTTTACCCAAAGCAATCTATACATTCAATGCAATTCCAATCCAGATCCCATCAACATTCGTTAGGGATATGGAAAAACCAATCATTAACTTTATATGGAAAGGAAAGGGACCTCGAATAAGCAAAGCACTATTGAAGAAGAACAGAGTAGGAGGTCCCACACTGCCATATCTCAAAACCTACTATACAGCCACAGTAGTCAAAACTGCCTGGTATTGGTTCAATGACAGATACATAGACCAATGGAAT
>NW_006921594.1:1254577-1255932 GCF_000298275.1 Orycteropus afer afer
TCATACACTGCTGGTGGGACTGTAAAATGGTACAACCATTGTGGAAAGCAGTATGGCGATTCCTTCAAAAGTTGGAACTAGAAATACCATTTGGCCCCGCCATTCCATTACTAGGTATCTATCCCAAAGAACTGAGAGCCATGACAAGAACAGACATATGCACACCCATATTTATCATGGCACTATTTACAATAGCCAAAAGATGGAAACAAGCTAGGTGTCCATCAACTGAGGAATGGATATCCAAACTATGGTACATACACACAAAGGAATACTATGCAACCTTAAAGAATAATGTAGAATCTTCAAAACATCACATAACGTGGATGAACTTGGAAGACATTATGCTGAGTGAAATAAGTCAGTCACAAAAGGACAAATGTTGTATTAGTCCATTATTGTAAAAGTTAAGGAAACGTTTATCTATGAAAGGCCATTTTCTTTGTTGGTTACCAGGGGTGGGAGGGGAGGGGAGGGAATACTGTTAGATAGATAGAGGTAAGTTCTGATTTGGATGAAGAAGGGCAATGTACCAAATGTGAGTGATCAATATAGTGGCATTGAGGAAGAGAAAGACATAGGGAGGTATGTGGGAAGTAGACAACAAAGATGAACCCTTTTGCAGATATAGTACAGCGTGGTCAATGAAGGTAAACACGGGTATATGGGTGGATAGATGGGTGGACAGGTTGAACTATTAGGTATGTCTGTGAAGTGGGGAGAACATGTATAGGGTTGGCAGACAATGGTCCTATAACTTTATGTGTATGATCTGAATTCCCAGGTGTATAGTGGAGCTGACAAGAGGCAAGGTTGTAGGCACTGCTTGGTCACAGCCAGCTACCCAGAGGGAGTGAGTAGTTGAACCTGTGGGCTCAGAACCATAGTCATAGAGGACATCAAGCTCAACTGGCATAACATAGTACACAAAACATTGTTCCACCTCCTACTGTGGCGAGTAGCAACTGGGATCTTAAAAGCTTGCAAGCTGCCATCTTGATGCAATGATAGGTCTCTTCTTGTCCAGAGCAAAGACGAATGAAGAAAAACAAAAATTCATGGAAACAATTAGTCCCTGTACCATCCCGTCTGCAGCCTATATGACTATGAGAGACCAGAAGAACTAGATGGTGCCCAGCTACTACTGTCAACTGCTTGGAAGAGGATCTATGTGTGAGATCCTAGATAGAGAGGGAGAACAATGTGGAATAAAACTCAAAATCATTTGGGAAAAAAAAGGGGAAGAGACCAGGTTTGCAGGCCCGATAGGGCCTAGTGGAACCCCTGAGACTATGGCCCTTAGCTGCCCCTCAGGTCTGGAATTGAATGCATGCCTGTGGCTTCCAGCCAAACAA
>NW_006921594.1:1256930-1267368 GCF_000298275.1 Orycteropus afer afer
AACATTTGTTCTTTGAAAAATCAAAATATGCAAAATAGTTGATATAGCTAGTGTGGTAAACTGAATAATGACCAAACAAATACGTCCATGTCCTCATCTCTAGAACCTGTGGATATGTTACCTTACATGGAAAAAGAGATCGTGTGGATGTGATTAAGTTAAGAAGGGAGTTAAAATGGGAAAATCTTCTGGATTATCCTTATCCAGATGAGTCCAATATAGTCACAAGGGTCCTGATGAGAGGGAAGCAGTAGAGTCGGATTCAGAGAGAAGATAACGGGTGCTTGACTGCTAACCAGAAGGCTGGCGGTTCAAAGCCACCAGCCACTCCTCGGAAGGAAGATGCAGCAATCTACTTCCGTAGTGATACTGCCTCGGAAACCCAAGGAGGGGTCGCTGTGAGTCGGTCCAACTCAATGGCACATAACAACAAGAACAACAAAACAGGAGTCAGAGAAAAGAGACCACTGTTTGCTTTGAAGATGGAAAAAGCAGCCTGTTGTTGTTGCTGTTGTCACGTGCTGTGGAGTTGTCTCCAACTCAGAGTGACCTTATGTACAACAGAAGGAAACAATGCCAGGTCCTGTGCCAGCCTCATGATCCCAACTATACCTGAGCCCGTCGCTGCAGCCACCATGTCAATCCATCTTGTTGAGCACCTTCCCCTCTTTCGTTGACCCTCCACTTCACCAAGCATGACATCCTTCTCCAGAGAATGGTCCCTTCTGACAACATGACTGAAGTAGGTGAGATGCAGTCTGGCCATTCTTGCTTCCGAGGAGCATTCCAGCTGTGCTTCTTCTAGGACAGATTTTGTTAGTTTCTTTAGCAGGCCACAGTACTTTCAGCTTTCTTCACCAACACCACAACTCAAAAGCATCAACTCTTCTTCGGTCTTCCTTATTCAGTCGGATCTGACTCATAGTGACTCCTCCTTGGGTTTCTGAGGTGGTAACACTGTGGAAGTAGATTGCCCAACCTTCCTTCTGAGGAGTACCATGGCTTAGGTTAGGTGCTCCTTAGTCTTCAAGGAGATATCTTTTCTCTTCATTATTTGAAAGAGGCCTTTTGCAACAGATTTGCCCAATGCAAATCCATCTGATGTCTTGGTGGCTGCTTCATTGACATTGATTGTAGAACCAAGTAATATAAAGTCTTTGACAATGTCAATCTTTTCTCCATTTATAGTGATGCTGCTTATTGGTCCAGTTGTGAAGATTTCTGTTTTCTTTATGGAGACGTAACCCATACTGCAGATTGTTGTCTCTAATCTTCATCAGTAAGTGTTCCAAGTCATCCTCACTTTCAGCAAGCAAAATTGTGTCATCTGCATATCTCAGGTTGTTAATGAGCCTTCCTCCAATCATGATGCCATGTTCTTCTTCATATAGTCCAGCTTCTCAGATTATTTGCTCAGCATACAGTTTGAATAAGTATGGTGAAAGGATACAACCATGATGCACTTCCTTCCTGATTTTAAACCATGCAGTATGTATCCCCTTGTTCTGTTTGAACAACAGCCTCCTGGTCTATGTACAGGTTCCTCATGAGCACAATTAAGTGTTCTGGAATTCCCATTCTTCTCAATGTTATCCATAATTTGTTATAATCCACACAATCGAATGCCTTCGCATAGTCAATAAAACACAAATAAACATCTTTCTGGTATCCTTTGCTTCCAGCCAAGATCCATCTGACATCAGCTATGATTTATCTCACTCCACATCCCCTTCTGAATCCATCTTGCATTTCTGGAAGTTCTTTGTAAATATAATGCTGCAACCATTTTTGAATTATGTTCAGTCAGATTTTACTTGCATGTGATATTAATATTGTTCAATCATTTCCACATTCTGTGGGGTAGCCTTTCTTTGGAATGGGTACAAATATGGATCTCTTCCAGTCAAGTTGGCCAGGTAGCTGTCTTCCAAATCTCTTGGCATAGCCAAGTGAGTGCCTCCAGCACAACATCCGTTTGTTGAAACATCTCAATGGGTATTCCGTCAATTCCCGGAGCCTTGTTTTTTGCCAATTTCTTCAGTGCTGCTTTGACTTCTTCTTTCAATACCATTGGTTCTTGATCATATACCACCTTCTGAAATAGATGATCATCTACCAATTCTTTTTGGTATAGTGACTCTGTGTATTCCTTCCATTTTCTTTTGATGTTTCCTGGATCATTCAACATATTGCTCATAGAATCTTTCAATATTGCAATTCAAGGCTTAAATTATTTCCTCAGTTTCTCAGCTTGAGAAATGCTGAGCATGTCCTTCTCTTTTGGTTTACTAACTACAGGTCTTTGCACATGTCATTATAATAATTGACTTTGTCTTCCCGAGCTCCTCTTTGAAATCTTCTGTTCAGCTCTTTTATCTTATCAACTCTTCCATTTGCTTTAGCTACTCTCCATTCAAGGGCAAGTTTCAGAGTCTCCTCTGATATCCCTTTTGGCTTTTTCTTCCTTTCCTGTCTTTTTAATGACCTTTACTTTCCTCATGGATGGTGTTCTTGATGTCATCCCATAATTCCTCTAGTTTTTGGTCATCAGTGTTCAATGCATGAAATCTATTCTTTAGACGGGCTCTAATTTCAGGAGGGATATAATCAAGGACATATTTTGGCTCTTATGGACTTTTTAACTGTGTTCAGCTTCAAATTGAACTTGCATATGAGCAGTTGATGGTCTGTTCCACCGTCTGCTCCTGGTCTTGTTTTGGCTGAAGTTATTGAACTTTTCCATCACCTTTTGCCACAGATATAGTCAATCTGATTCCTGTATAATCCATCTGGTGAAATCCACATGTATAGCTGCCATTTGTGTTGTTGAAAAAAGGTATTTGCAATGAATAAGTCATTGGTCTTGTAAAATTCTATCATGCCATCTCCAGTGTCATTTCTATCACCAAGGCCATATTTTCCAGCTACTGATGAATCTTTTTTGTTTCCAACTTTTGCATTCCAGTCACCAGTGATAATCAACACATCTTGATTGTATGTTTGATGAATTTCAGACTGCAGAAGTTGGTAAAAATCTTCAATTTCCTCATCTTTGGCTTTGGTGGTTGGTGTGTAAATTTGAATAGTAGTATTAACTGGTCTTTCTTGTAGGCATATGGATATTATCCTATCATTGACAACATTGTACTTTAGGATAGATCATGAAACATTCCTTGTGATGATGAATGATGCACTATTCCTCTTCAATTTGTCATTCCCAGCACAGTAGATCATATAGTTGTCTGATTCAAAATGGCCCGAACCAGTCCATTTCAGCTCCCTAATGCCTAGGATAGGAGCTCTGGTAGCATAGTGGCTAAAGCACTTGATTGCTAACCAGAAGGCTGGCGGTTCAAACCCACCAGCCACTCCTCGGAAGGAAGGTTGGGCAATCCTACTTCTGTAGTGATACTGCCTCGGAAACCCAAGGAGGGGTCGCTATGAGTCGGGGCCGACTCGACGGCACATAACAACAACAACAACAACAATGCCTAGGATAGCAATCTTTATGTGTTCCATTTAATTTTTGACAACTTTCAATTTTCATAGATTCATACTTTGTACGTTCCATATTCTGATTATTAATGGATGTTTCCAGCTGTTTCTTCTCATCTTGAGACATGTCACATCAACAAATGGGGGTCCCGAAAGCTTTACTCTATCCACATCACTAAGGTTGGCTCTACTCTGAGGAGGCAGCTCTTCCCCAGTCATATTTTGAGTGCCTTCAGACCTGAGGGGCTCATCTTCCAGCATTATATCACACAATGTTTCAGGGCTATTGATAAAGTTTTCCAGTAATATATCAGACAGTGTTTAATTGCTATTCATAAGGTTTTCACTGGCCAATTGTTTGACAAATGGATGGCCTCTTCCTTCTTCTGAGTCTGTCTTAGTCTGGAAGCTCTTCTGAAACCTGTCCACCATGGGTAACCCTGCTGGCATTTGAAATACCAGTGTCATAGCCCCCACCTTCACAGCAACACTCAAGCCACCAGAGTATGACAAACTGACAAACAAGTTTGTCTCCCCTAGCTGTTCTAAACTGCTCTGCTCTTTTCTGGTTTCCTCCACCCTGCTGGCTTATCTCACCTGCTCCCGGGCAAACACCCACCTCCTGCTGGTCCTTTGGCTGGCTTACTGCAGCCTGCCCCCAGGCCATCTCCATTCACACAAACAGCTGTGCTACAGCCTACAGCAACTGGAAAAGTATGGAAACAGCTTCTTGCCTACAGCATCCAAGAAAACACAGTTCTGTGAACTCATTTGAAATTTTGACCTCAGAATTTTTGTATAACAAATTTGTGTTGCTTTAAGCTACTTAGTTTGTGATAATTTGTTACTGTGGCAATAGAAATTAATACTGACAATAAAGCAAAGGAGAAACTTTGACAGAGAGAATTAAAAATAAGGGGGTGAATATAAAACAAGAGGTATGGCCGAGATTATATTAGTAGATCATTACATAATAAGTCAATGCTAATAACATTGAAAGGAGCTCTGGTAGCATAGTGGCTAACTAACCAGAAGGCTGGCGGTTCAAACCCACCAGCCACTCCTCGGAAGGAAGGTTGGGCAATCCTACTTCCGTAGCGATACTGCCTCGGAAACCCAAGGAGGGGTCGCTATGAGTCGGGGCCGACTCGATGGCACATAACAACAACAACAACAACAATAACATTGAAAATCTGAAAAAAAAGAAAAAGGGGAAGAAGGTTCTGGAATGACTCCAGATCGGTCTACCAAAGTGTCTAAAACTGCATTATACAACTGCATTTTAAATCTAGATGCGCACACCACAGAATATTTGCAGAGCAAATTCAAAAAAATGCTAAAAATAAACATCATGATATGTATTGATACTTTAAGCCTCATACAAATTCCATGAGGAAAGCGAATTCATTATTCTCATTTAATGATGAAAAAACTGAAGTCAAGAAATATGTCAAAATTTGCATAGCTAATAAGTTATAGAGCCAGTATCTAAAAACAAGGAGTATATTTCAATATTTATGTTGTAATATTTTTATTCCAGATATGCAAAAAGGCATTGAAACAGGAAAATCAATTTCAGTAAATCACTGAATCAATCAATAATTCAAACAAAAGAACATCAAGATTTTATTCTCTCAAAAAATATTTTGATGAAATACAATATCCCTTTCTAACAAAAATTTGGCACAAACTGAAAATAAAAAATAGATGATAAAGAACATTTACCCCTAAAATAACTAGCAACCTTCTTGACTTTGAAACAATGAAAACATTTTCTTTAAAATTACAAACCAGAACAAGACAAGAATGTCTATTTTCACTATTAGGAGCTCTGGTGGTGCAGTGTCTAAGACATTTGACTGATAACCAGAAGTTTGGTGGTTCAAAACCACCAGCTGCTCCACAGAAGGAAGATGGGGCAATCTACTTCCCTCAAGATTTACCGCCTTGGAAACCCAATGGGGGTTGCTATGAGTCAGAATCCCCTCAATGGCTGTAGGTATTATCACTATTATTCAAGATAGTTCTGAAAGTTTTAGAGAATACAATTAAGGAAGAAAAAGATGAAGTACAAATATCACAAAAGGAGAGATAAAATGACAATGATAACAAATCACACAATTGTTTGAAAAACACAAAATAATTGACTAAAAATCGGCCTAAAAACAATATCAGTAATGTGGTGAGTTAGAAAAATCAATAGATTTCTAATACACCACCCAAAAAGTATAGACTATGCAATAAAAAATTACATGCCCAAACAATGAAAACATGTAAAATCTAGAAATATTAAAATGAAAAATGCTTCAACTTCCTTGGGACAACAAAGTTTACTTGAATGACTAATGGTTTACTTTGCAGGCCTCCTTGGTATGTCTTCACCAAAAAATTGCAGACTGTATAGCTTTTCTGTAGATTCCTTAGGATTCTCTCTATAATGTCACGTCTTGTGATATGGATACTGAATGCTGAAATAGATGTACTTCTTCCTTTATGTTGGATGCTTTATTTTTCCCCCTTGCCCAAACGCTCCAGGTAAATCCTCCACTACAATGTTGAATGGAAGTGGCAAGAGAACATACCTTGTTTTACTCCTGATTTTAGAGGAAAGCTTTAATCTCCATGATCAAGTCTGAATTTTGGTTTTTATCAGGTTGACTCAGTACTTACCTACTTCTAGTTGGTTAAATGTTGATATTATGTAAAAAGATAGAATTTTTCAAATTCTTTTCTGTACATATTTAGATGATCATGTGAATTTTATCCTTTATGCTATTAACAGTTTGTTATATTGATGGATTTTCATATGTTAGATCAACCTTGCAGTCATACAACAAATTTAACTTGTCATGGCCTATAGTCCTTTCATATGTTTTTGTATTTCTTCCTAATATTTTGTTGAAGATCTTTGTGTTTATACTCATAAGAGATATTGGTCTATAGTTCTTGTTTTTTCTTGTGATGTTCTTGCCTGTTTATGATATCAGAGTAATACTATCTCATAGAAGGAGTTGGGAAATGTTTCCATCTCTCCTGTTTTTGGAAGTGTCTGTGAAGGACTGATATCTTCTTGAAAAGTTTGGTTGAATTTACCAATTAAGCCATCTGGGCCTGGGCTTAACTTTGTGGGGAGTATCTTAATGACTAATTCAGTCTCTTGTTGTAGGTCTATTCAGATTTTCTATTTCTTCTTGAGTTAGTTTTGGTAGGTGTATCTTTCTAGATATACTATCTGAAAACAGTCTAATTTGGATTAATACCAATTTAAGTTCATTAGGATACAAAAACTTTGCTCCAATATGGCTTCATTCCCTCTCCTGCTCCTTTGTGCTATCATTGTCATGCGAATTATATCTTTATACATTCAAAGTCCAAATTATAATTATTACTTTATGCTGGTGTCTTTTACATCAGATAGAAGGGAAAAAGAGTTACAAACAAAAGTCCATTCATTCTGTTTTTATATTTACACGTGCAACTAACTTAACCAGTGTTCCTTATTTCTTCATGTGGCTGTGAATTACACTGTAGTGTCATTTTATTTCAACTTGCAGGAATCCTTTAGTATTTACTGTAAGGTGGATCTGCTAGCAATTAATTTTTATTATCTAGTTTTTGTTTATCTAGGAATTTCTTTATTTTCCTCTGATTTTGAAGGATAGTTTTGATATAAAACATAAAATTTTAAGTGCTGCCTTGACATCTTTGAGTCTTACAGGGCCCCAAGAGCCTACTTGTGAGTTCCTATGCTCCTCCAGATATGCTTCCTTGACTGGTGGGAAAGGCTCCCCCACTTGGCTAGTTCTCCTAAGAACCAGATCAGCTGCACTCCTCCCAGACCGCAGTCTTATGGGCTTCAATTTCCTGTCAGCCCAAGGAATTATTCAAACAAACCAAACACATCCTCCTACAGCAAACAGGAGACAACCTACCTCTTGTTACTACAAAGCCTATTTCTGTCAGCCCCTGCTGATTCACTCTATTGCCTAGTGCAACCCCCATTTGTCATGCCTACATCACAGTTCTTCAAAGTCTTCTATGGATATGTCATTTCTCAGTTTTTCCTTTTTAAGTTTTTGACCAGCCTTTTTTTGGTGCCAGTTGGTATCTCTACCTCAGCCAGGTGCAATCTTAAATAATTGCCACTTATTTCTTTTGATAAATACCTTAGTGGTATTATTAATTGCACAGAGCATATTTTGAGTTAGATCAAATAAAGACAAACTCTGTGAATGGAGCTGTCCAGAGACCTTCCAGAGAAGTCAAATTGTGACATTTCTCTTGGAATGGGGCTTTTGGGGACCTCTAACCCCATTTTGTCCCTTCCAGTGACTGCCTGGTTGCTGATATTCATAGCCACCATAGTTACCAAGCTGTCAGTTTTCAAGACTGCCATGGAGCTGGGAAGAGGAGATGGTAATAGGGTAAGTTAAAAATGCCACAAAGCTCACTAGCCAAAGGGTTCAGCCATTTTTCTTTAATAAATGCTCCTTGGATTGTTCAAGCCCTTCATTAATCTGCAAGGTTCTGAGAAAGTTAATTGTGATAATTTTTGCCAGTGCTCTCATTGCCTTTATGGAAGAGCAGATTTTCAGATATCCCCGTTTCCAATATGCTTTTTAAAATTTACTTTTCATATAAATTATTCTTTTCCAAATTTAAAAATGGATTTAACAGCTTTATTTAAATTATGATATTACAATCTGCTAGAAATTATATCACTTACAATTGGTTAAGAATGTGAAAAGTTTTGGATGAGAACTTAAATGTTTCCAAGGTAGTTCTGTACAATTAATTTTAGGTTAAATTACAAAACATATTTTAAAACTTTCTTAATAGAAAATTAGTTTGAAGGATCACATTTGATAAGAAATGAAAAGAATAAAGTCTCTTTCTAGACTGTGACAGCAAAACATAAAGTCAGTGCATTTAACTGCTGCATAAGAAGATGACAAGTTTAAGTATAAATGATACAGGACAGAAAATTTAGTGAAGGCACCAGGGAACAGAGATTGTGGGGGAGAGGCAACACTACGGTGGGAGACTGGAGTCTTTGGAGAGGCAAGTGGGAAATTTCTCATGACAGGTGGCCAAAGATCTTTATTTTCTTCTCCAGTAACTTTAAGACAAGGGGATTATGAAAATCAATTATAGGTCTTTTAGATGTGAATATTCAGTTTCTGAACTAACTTTTTAATAAACAAACCAACAAAATCTGCACATGCAAAACCAACAAAGGAAAAGTAAAATGGTAAAGTGAGAGCCAGTACACACAATCTTCCAGTGTCCTCCAGGGGCTGTCCTCAGCCCTCTATCCCCGGTGTTGGGCTGTTTTCCAGTCTTACTGTACAACTCGATCACCAAGTCGGTCAGGCAGTTTGTTGTCTAACTTTGGAGACCATGTTGTTGCTATAGCACATTTTGGAATCCAATCACCAGAGCTCTCTGACTGGTTGACAAGGTCAAGTTAAAACCTATGTTCCATTATGCTGAATTGTGGAAGTTAAGTATTGACTTAGCATTGTGCCCCATTGAGCTGGATGCTACTTACTCCAAAAGGGTTTGTGACAGTGTGTCTACGTAGTACTATACTTGTAGTTGGAAACTTCTCTTCAACAAAGCAGCATCCACTAGGTGAAAGAAAGTCTGTGGTGAATTTTTTGATCTGGATTCACTTTCATCTCTACCTACGACTATATTCCCAGGACCATATAAACAGAAACTCCATAGTTTATCTTAATTTCCAAGATTATTGAATTCTAAAATGTGGACTAAATCCAAGAACCACTATGCCTTTGCATTGCTAATATGTGGTTTCAGTCAGGCCAGCAGAATGGTCCCAGAACACCAGCAAAGCCACAGAGAATCAGAAAACATTTTAAGAACAGTAAGTGAGAACCCTTCATGATCCCCCATAAAGTCCATAGCCGTGATAAAGCCAACTTTTGATATCTACCTTCAAAAAGGAGACAAGTAATGAATCTGTATCTTTACTTAGTGAAAAATACATTTCCTCTCCTCTCTCCACATATAAAGCAACTAAATTCTGCCATATGTACTATTCTACAGGTGTGGCACTTCTTAAACATTTTCACTAGAATGTAAGTCAGATATGATTGACTTCCCATGGAGACATTTACAGCATGCAAATACTTCACTATACCTCAGAGGGAAATTAATAAATTGACTAGCCACATGGCTAGTTCAAACTGGGAATTTTCATTGAAAGTAAAAGATTATAAAATACCTTACTTCAAAGTCTGTGGCAAATTATTTCAGATATAATCATTTACGCTGTGACTCCTCCATGGGGCTGAAATTTTCACTATATCCATCTACGTAATCTACACTGGGGCACTCACTCACTCATAGGTATTAACTTAATAAGTTAATATTAATTTAATTGTTTACTTATCATCTTCTTTTAACCTGAATGCCTTTCTCCTAAATTTAAAATCTCAATCATCCTTTAAGGATGGGCTTAAATGGCCATCCTTCCATTAACTATTTTCTCAATCTCCTTGTGTTTATCTCAGAATGTTGCTAATACCTCTGTTTAAATTAATTTCCTTTGACATGTTATTTGTTACTAAGTCACTGAGAGGCTGTCTCACCCCTAAATGCAAAGTTCATTAAGGATATGGATTGTATCCCGTTCATGGAAATTCTCAGCAATAAGCCCCTAAATATTTGGTATTTTGCCTTAGACAAAAGTGCCAAAGACTAAGCCTATATATAGAAAAATAATATTCTAAATATTTTTCATTTTTTTTATAATAGATTTTATGGAAAAACAGCCCTGGGAAAATCAAAGTGGGAACACTGTGACTATATGTTGTTGTTGTTGTTATGTGCTGTCAAGTCGGCCCCGACTCAGCGACCCCTCCTTGGGTTTCCGAGGCAGTATCACTACAGAAGTAGGATTGCCCAACCTTCCTTCCGA
>NW_006921594.1:1267773-1333328 GCF_000298275.1 Orycteropus afer afer
GCCCAACCTTCCTTCCGAGGAGTGGCTGGTGGGTTTGAACCGCCAGCCGTCTGGTTAGCAGGCAAGTGTCTTAGCCACTATGCTACATAGACTCTAGCTATGTGCAAATCTGCTACAATCTTTGAGTAGCAAACATTTTAACAGTGTGCACAAAGATTTTGACTAATGGGACTAAACTGACAGATTCCTTCAATTGAACAATTAGCATATTGATTTGAATTAAACTTTTACTGGGTGTCTGGCAAGCCAATAACAAAAGGACTTGCCTGAACTTTTCAACTTTTCCTGTTTATTTAGACATTGTATAGACATAGCCAATAACAAGTCTCTCTGAAAAAAACGCCTCAAAAAAATGTTTCTTCAACTACATTAAATCGTGAGAAAATAAAATCCTTCTGTTCTCAAATGACACTTTAAAGCTATAGGAGTGTACTGTGGGAGAATCAGCTCAGCTATGGATTATCAAAACAACAGAAATATAAACCAGGTATCAATTTATAATATTTGCTGAAATAAACCGCCTATAATTCAAACTGTCAGCTAGTTTATTTGGACTTGAAAATAAAATACCTCAAACATGTATTAAGTAGAAAACTTTTTTAATGAGAGCATGACCTCCCTTTTATAATATTTCCTTAATATGAGTTAAACTGATTAATAAACAGAGTTCATATTGGCTCTTTTGTATGAAAACAATCCAATCCTGAGTTAAAAGCATTTTCAAAGTTTTTACATATCTTTTCCACTGGTGAGCACATTTTGTACTTTGCAGAAACCGTTTCGCAATCGTTCTTAATCCATTCCACCTAGCTCCCTAGAGCTGGGTTTTCCTCACTCTCTTCCCTTTGGAGAGTGATTGGCTTGACATGATCTGACTCTTGGGTGGGACGGTCACCTTTTTTTTTCCCCAGAATGTCTCACTTACATGGATAGTTTAGTACCTAAACTAAAAACTTATGAAGCAGAGGGACCGGGAGTAGTTCAAAGTGCAGTAAGTTAAAAGAAGCAGGCTGTATGAGTGTGTGCAAGTTAGAGCACTGTGCCAATGTAGGACTGTGTACCTCAATGAATGGCATCAAAGAAGGCCAGTCCCCTTGAATGCTGTCATTCCATGAGAAACTTTCAGCTGAACTGTTCTATCCAGGGTGGTGACCTATAGTCCCTGAGGGTCTCAATTGTCCTATGTATAGGAATTCATTTCCTGTTTCCTATATCCCCCATCTCCCCACCCATATATCAGCGATTGGTTTAAAAGAATGAAGCAGAGACCTTACAAATGCCTAAAGACCAGACATTCTGTCAAGGGGAAAGAAAAATGGAAAAGAGAAGAAAGGGAAGAAATCCCCAAATCCCTGCACATGCAAAAGCCCCGTCACCTGCTTTCTTATTTTTTTTCTCCCACTTCTAAAGAAGAGGAGTCATATATGAGCCCATTCAAAACCACATGAGTAAAAATGAAGTTGTGTGTTTTTCAGATCCTTCAGAACAGGCAGAGGGATGAAAATGAGGGCGAGTTCCCTGTAGTCAAACATGCCCAGAAGTAGCAAACTCTGTCTTAGCCAAGAGCCAAATAAAAGCCTCCTGAATAATCAGGTCTTGGTTTAAATCCACAGAGATGTCCTTTTCATGTGTATGAGGTGGACTTTTGATTTCATCTTTGGGACAAAGTTTGAAGTTATTTTGTGACTCTGGCATACAAAATGAAGGAAACCCTTTTAATGGATAGTTCACATAGGTTTATTATGAATGTGTGTTTAACTTTCTCTTATTCATTATGTTTTAAATAATTACCACTCAAGAGTCACAAAGTTTCATCTACTTAAGCTCAAGATACCCATATGGAAAAGCATTCTAAAGTCAATCCATCTGGCAAATATCACTCCAATACTTGAGAACTTAAATGCAAGCATTATGCCAGAAATTAGAGCTGTATGATCCATCATCTTTTTCTTGCTTCTATCACATTAAATTAATAGACAGGGGAACAGATCTACATTATGTATTGAAATAATAATACTTTAATTCCTATCAAAGGAAAAGAGCCAAAATTCAGCTCTTAGGTCTTTTCACAACTCAAAGAAAGACATAGTGAGAAGACATAAGACAAAAGGACATGACAAGGTTTTATCCCATCATATGATATAAAATTGATCAGAGGGAACGAAAACAAGATGTTCAATAAACACTTAAAGCAAGATTGACACCAGGATCTGAGTCCCTTTCCTTTTCCATAGATTTATCATATTGGACTGATAAACTTAAGTGGATTTTTTTTCCATAAGTTTTTCCTAAATATGGATCATTCTCCATACACAATCCCATCCAAAATACCAACCATTACAATTATTGTATGTACTCCAAGCATTAAACTTTTCCCACACCGTCCCTCGATCTTGAAGTATTTTCAGTCCTACTTTTGCCAGTCATAAATCTTTCTGAGTGTGCCATGAAGGAAACCAGGGGACCTTAGAACTTTCTCTAACTTCTTTTGCTCCTCAATAAGACTCTTAAGAGAAGAGAGTAATGTTGTTGTTGTTATGTGCCGTCGAGTTGGACCTGATTCATAGCGACCCCTCCTTGGGTTTCCAAGGCAGTATCACTACGGAAGTAGATTGCCCCATCTTCCTACTAGGTCAATTCAGCAACGAATATAAAACAATCTCAAATCCTAGCATGCTCTCGCAAAGTGAAAGCCTGCATAGTCAAACTAGGATTGGGGGAGTGGAATGAAAAATAGCTAGAGAAGCAAAGAATATTCTTTTCAGGCCAAAATAATTTCCAACATGTTTCTAAACATGCTTCCAAAAACATGTTTCAAAACTATGAAACATCTTTAGTGGGGAGAAGCAATTTGGTTATGGAAAGAGCATGGCACTGGAAATTTACTATTCTGTATAATTGTACCCAAAATATTTGCCTACATTTGGCCATAGGAAAATATGAATTTGTCTACTTATTAAGAGTACCAATTGATTCTTAATGAATGAAAAGTTAGCAGTAATATTCAATGGAAAGTTTATTTAGTATGTAAAATTTGTTTGGCCAATACACAGGTTAACTGTCAAGGTCTTTTATATAATGACCTTATATAATTTATATAAATTCCAGCTCAAAATATGCACTAGAGAGTCTTTTTATGAATGGGTAGCCCATTTAAGTCAGTAGCTTGACCTCAGTAAATGAAAGTAAGGATGGTTATTATGCTTCACTGATAAAGGTAAAGCCTCACCATAGAAGTACTTATCATGCTTTTCAAAGCACTAAATCACAGATCAACACTAATTTTGTTTTGTTAGTGGCAGAGATTTCATCCCGAAAAAAGCAAAACAAAACAAAACTGCTACCTTTCAGAAGACAATCCCTTAATTAATAATTTGTTGCTAAGACAAAGGGATGATTAAAAAACACAACAACATAATAATGGAATACTTCCTTACATAGTCTCATCTTTTCCCCTTCTTTGTTCCTTTGTGTCAGGAAATATGAATATTCCATTAAATCTTTCACTATTAGTTATAGACGTAGTAACACTGCCCTTATTCACTACAGTAGAATGTCACTCCCTGACCATGGGGATAAATTCTGCCCAAGTACACATAATATCAAACAGAACAATAACCAAACAGTGATCATTATAATAATGACCTGGGCTCAATTTCTATGGCAGAATGCTTTGTTTAAACTTTAAAAGTCTAATTATTCTTTTTTGATTAAAATTATGCAGCCCTTAAATATCTCTGAGTAAATGAACTTGGTGCCATTAAAAAAAATTCTTAAAAGTTTTCATTAGCTGTGAAATAAAATAGATTTAAGCTTTAGAATATTCTCCTCTGTTGGAGGCTCTGTGTCTTTGTGATGTTCTGGTGACAATTTCTATTCTCAGTGTCAAAAACAACTCTGCTATCTGGAACAAGTCGTGTAGATTCTCTCCTTTTAATATTCTAATCGTGAGGTGTGAAGTGAATTGGTTGCACAGTGTAATGGTGGTAAAGAAGTGGAGTGTCAATGAGACGGGGAAGGTGACAGACTCAGAATAGGTCCCCGAGGTGCTCTCTAAGTGCACTGGATAAAGATTCCCCTGGGAAAATTTTCTCATTAGTTCTCAGACACAGTTCAGTAATTCAATAGCACCAGGTTACCATTAGTCACAAGACCAAAATATGTTACTTTCTATGCTTTAGTTCCTTTATTTGTATATGTCATTTTCAGGCTGAAAATTATGAGCCCTACTCTCCTGCAAAGCCAGTCAGTAAGTTGTTTACATATTGAAGTATGATACATGACAAGCAGATTCTGTAGCTTTTTATTGTTGATGTATGAAGCAAAGTCAAAGGGAAAGAGACATTTTAAACCATTCCAATGATACTTCCTAAAACAACCATCAATTCTTATATACCAGAAATATTAAACACACACATCCACACTTATTTTAATAAAAAAACCAAAACAAACAAACAAAAAACTAGGAGGCGTACAGACATGGGTATTAAAGAAAAGATCAAATATTTGAAATGCTTTCCCCCCCTTATTTTTGCTTATAAACTTTTGTCACTGTTTCAAGGGAGTCTATTTATAAAACCAGTCACTCTCTAGTGACTACACACTCTGCTTCAGTAATTACAAAGTCTTCTTTCTAAAATCAGAAAATACTGAATCGCTTTTCTACATATGTGAAAATAAAATATTCACTTTTTTTTTTAAACTAAAACAGCAGGGAAAAACTTAAAAACCCCAGTTGTTCGTTGATTTTCTATGTAATTACTGAGTAAAAATGTTAAAATGCATAGGTTATAATTCTACATGTTTTATTTTTCAATGCCATAAAAGATATGTACCTTTTTCTACGCTATGAAAGTTAACTGCACTCCCACTCCGCGATTGAAGGCATAATAGGGAAGGGGTTGTCTCCGTCATTATTCACCAGGTCAGGAAGAAAGGAGTATCCACCCCCATTGGTCATTTAACTCCTCCTGGTTACATTAGGGAAGCAGAAATGAACCCTGCGAAAATGAAAATCAGATACTACACTAACCAACTATAGATTTTTTACATTTCATGTGACAATTCATGGCATTTTACTTTATATAGACTTTGCCTTGATAGTCATTCTTATGTTTAAAAGACAACTAGTACACAATGTTGCAAATATTACTCAATAATGTTTTATGTTTTGGTAAAAATATAATTTACATGTATCTGTCAAAAAACACTATGGCAGAATGGAAGAAAAAGTCAGTCTTTGGTAATGCAAATTGTATGTCTCTCACAAAAATGCGACATGATAAGTAAACTGCAGGGGGAAGTTATGTATTAGAAATGACTATGAGCCTGGGAAAGAATAGACTTTTCTAAACGAATTGGTAAAAACACTTCCCAATAGAAACACACTCCTATCAAAACAACAATGATCAAAATTGCAAGCAAACTGTCAAACGCTTCTGTTTATGTGCTACCCATAGAGTTATTGTTGAATTATGAATTGTAAATATTTATAAGTGATTCATATTAAACAAGTTGTCAGCTGCAGCTACAGTTCTTCACCTTCTGTCATCCCAACTACCAAGGGGGCTGATTCAATCACTCTCTTGTCAGGCTACCTTTCTTCCCCAGAATACTCAATTCCCCAAACACAACAAAATATAAATGAATGGAGAGTGCTAATGACGTATGATTGCCAAGAGGTATCAAGTTTTTTAAGGTCCTTTGCTGACTAAATTTCAAATTAGCAAAATCATACAATTCATTTCCCAAGGCAATAATCTTTATCTCATAAATGTCCATTGAAATATATGTTATTGTCTTCTGTCTGCTTTAATATGGTTGGAATTATATCCACTTTAAAGTTCAAGTATATATAGTTTATTCCATGTTTACTCATTGGATCCAAAAGTTAGGCTAATAAAAAAAAAATACATTTCAATTAGAGGAAAATGGTATGCAACTATAGGATTTGGGAGCTGTTCTATATTATTAAGAAATTTAAAGGTACATTTTAAATATTTGGGCCAGGTTGATGTCATTTTCAGCCATTAAATCAATATTTTAATGTTAAGCAAATAATACAGAACAGTTCTCTAATCTTGTAATTTCACACCATTCCCCCTTTAAATTGTCTTTAACCTGTCATTGTGATGACAAAAACTGTCTTTTCTGATGGCTTGGTTGCAATCTATACTTGCTGATTCTTTACCATTTCTGACTTGGTTTGACTGTGTCACATTTCTGCCGAGTGTATCACGTTTTGTGGTATGTGTTTGCATCTGTGAAGAATCTTTCCTAACTAAAGCCAGTGATGGTCCCTGAGAGCACAGCTTATGGGTGCAAAACCAACAACAACAACAACAAAATCCTCACTGCGTCCATTTATTGTTATTATTATTATTTTAAATGAAGCTATTGTTTAATTTTACATTGTGAAGAATTTCTTATATCTAATTCTATATAAAACAGTATATGCAAAAGTCAAAATTAATAATGGAAACTGAGCACAAACAAACAAAGAAACAAAAAGAATTAAGGAACACTTTATCTTCAGTTACTCAGATCCTCTAGTGAAGGGAAGGAAACCAAATAAATAAGAAATCAGTGCTTTTTCCAGATTCTGATGTAAGTTAGCTAATGTCAATATAACCTTTCTGTAAGTTTCTATCTCACTTTCCCATTTCCATATGAAATAACTCTTGAGAACCTTCTAGAAATTTCCTGTAATGATCTTTATCATCACTGGGGCACAGAGACCTCCTCACACATGCTCTCACTGGTGCTTACCAGCCGGCCAACTCTATACACACGTGCACACACATAAAAGGCAGGGCCGCTCAACAAATGTGCTCTTGTGTGGGAATCCTATCACTTTTTCTGAAACACTGAAGGCATGACTTTCAAGTAGTTTTAAATTTCAAATCAGTTCAGTCTATATTTAATCTAGACATGTTAGTTTAACACCAAGCCACACCAGACCTTTTAAAGTTCAGTGGCTGTGACATAAAATTCTTCACCGTGTTGCACCAATAAATTGAGAAGTGCGGTATAATTCTCCACTATCGCTGGAACCATTGTGAAATGAAATAAAGACTTTGATATAAGTCCTCACTCAGGTGGACCCTCTTTCATAGTTACATTCAAAGTGTGTGCTCATGAAATTAATAAAAACTTACATCGATGGTGAATTGTTTCTGGAAGTAAGTGGTGGAAAAAAAAAGAAAAAAAAGACCAACTCCATTTTTTTCCCTATTGGTCACTTTACATGCCAATAGATTAAAAAGGGCTGAATTCCTTTTCTCTGAGGACCACCTTTGTAACTGAGTTATTTAGTTTTTTATTTTTTTAAACTAAGCAGCCAAAAGAAAGAGCCACTTGACACCTCCAGCAAGTATCTCAGTTCTTTTCATATTGTCAATAGCTCCACTGATAGCACTGTTCTTTTGACAGCTAAAAGCAGATGTGTGGGTTAAGTATGGGAGCAATTCAAATGTCCATAGTAAACTGCAGGGGGGCAGTGAGAGCTCAGAGAGCAGCAGCTTTAAAGTAATTGACTAATACAGTAAGGATATTAAAGTCATTTAGTGCCAAAAGGGAACACACTGATCCCTGACCCTCAGCCACTTTGGAGTAATCTAGTATTCAATCCAGCGTGTAATGACTGCCAGGCCTGTCAATCCTCCAGGCTCTTCAGTCAAATGCCTGTGGCTACTATTGGCTTATGGTAAAAGGACAGAAATGCAAGGAAATGCTTCTCAATCAGTCTATGATGTGATAATGTTATTGCTCCAATGTATTCTATATTGTCCCTGCATAGTTTAATCTGTTGAGACCCATGTCAAAAATTGCCCTTGTTCCCCAGAGGTCTTTGCTCAACCTTTTAGTAATACAAGTGGATTTGAAAGGAAAGGGGGTAACTCACTTGATGAATTGTTTCCAGCTAATAAAAAAAAAAATCAAAATCATAATAAGAGGTCAACTGTGGCTTGAAGGCGATCTGTGGATGGTACAAATTAGAGTAAGTGTGTTAGTAATCGGATGTGTAAACCCTTGTTCTTCTTTTACTCCAATGGAGAAAATATTTTACAATGAAAAATATTGACATAGAAATTTATTTACACGGTTGCTGATTCATATTCTGTGCATGTGCCAGAAGGAGTTTCAACAGGGGAAGGTGTCAGAATAAAAGATTTACTTGGTTCTGCCACTTTGAGCCCATAAGAGTTGGCCAACTTCTGGGAAGCTTGCATTTTAAATGAGATGTTTTGCATTTGGAAAATATAATTATTGCTACAGGCTGAGAAAGGGGAAAAAAAAGTAAGTGAGAGTGGAGGAAATTGACATTTTTTTTTTTGTTATTTTGATTTTGCTAATTAAGGCTGTAGAAACTGACCTGTATAGAGTCTCAAAAGTTGAAAAGTCAAAATGGGATAATGATTATGCACATTTCATTTTATTGTCATACAAAGAGTCTTTGTATTTCTTAGTCATCCCTGCATTTACTTTTCCAAACTCACTCTATATAATCTTTGGAAAGAGAAAGCTCCAGTGTTGATAATACACTATTATTTTTAGAGACATTATGGTTATGTAAGGGCAGGCATTTTGTCTATTTCTGTTCTGTAGGAGTCTGCCCTGTGCTCCACAGGGAAGATACTATACATACAAGAGGCAAAAGTGAACATCTACTTGCTTGTAAATTTGAAATTTCTTTGGTGTCAGAAACAAATGCCTTTCTTCCTCCTTCAACCTGACCTCTTGCCACTCAGCACTCTAAAATCATTAATCAATATATGGTTGCATTTGAAAAAGTATTCTACACGTGTCACCTGTTTTTTTCTACCAGAGATATTCTGAATTTTGTATACAATTTTTGGCAGAGAATAAGAGACAGGGGAAAGTCATGCTTTTGTGTTCAGTGGATTCCCAGAGCTCAGGGGCAGAATGAGTGCAGGAGGCATCCCATCAGGGTATCTCTGGCAATTTTTCATTAGTACCCATGACAAGCTGTTTCTCCACGGGCTATTGTTTTCATAGAAAGTTCAAATACAGTAGGCTGGCATGCAGTGTGCTATTAACACATGAAGGCACAACTATTACCTATCATATATATATATGACCTTTGTCACCAAGAACATTGATACTCTTCATTATGACGTACTTTTGTACAATAATAAGAATGGTTGCACAGTGTTAGAGTTCTTTCTCTCAGTAATCTAATTATCTCTTTAAAATTGTCACAGCTAAAGAAGCAAAGTAGACAGGAAAACCAAATAGGCCAAAAGATTCTTTGGACTTCAAAAAAAAGTCTGCATTAATTTGTCTGCTCCCTCTACCTACTGGCATCAAATAGTTAAGCTCTTTCAGGTGAGACCATATTTAATACAAAATTCTGAAATTCAACAACGCATGTATTTGAAAAAGAGTAATAAAACTCTGCAGTAGTAACTTGATTCAAAAAGTAAAACAAGAAAATCGATCTTACTTTACAGCTGCATATTATACTACAAGGTTCTTCAATGAGTTGAGGTTCGTTTCTTCCTACTATTTCCTGATAAAAATTGGTGAGTCACTTTTCACCCTTTGTCTGTTCTAAATGATGGTTGTTAAATATATATTTAGTCTTCTCTAGAATGAATGTGAGTAAGGCCTCGTTTTGTCTAGGTTAATTGAGTAGGTTCTCCTTTAGCTCTAACAGAACTAAGGGCACCTGCTTCCATTTCCCATAGTCAACATGTGGCTCAAAAATGATTCATTCATCCAGGAAATATGGAATTTCAGCTCTACGCCAAACTCTGTAGGGGACATATAGAAGAATAAGATGTGATCTCCAATTTAAAAATGCTTATGGACCAATGTGGGAAGTGAGACACTAGGCACATAACTGTAACACACAGTGGAAATGGGAGGAAGGCAACCAAAATGGACTAAGCACCTACAACTACTCAGTCAGTGAATATAATTGCAGTTAATGGCCACAGGTGCTTGGTGAGAGCCTCATTTTAATTTGTTAAGATGTCCTTACTGATATGCAGAGTTATCTTATTTTGCATTTCCAACCTTACTGGAGCTCTAGTACTTCATTTTAAACAATTCTTTCTGGTTCTGAGGCCGATGCCTTCCCACAAGATTACATCTCCTCCATGATGGAAGCAGCAAGGCTGGAGTTACTCCATGTAAGAAAAGCCGCTCCATGCTTTTCCAAACTGAAATACCAATTTTTCATTTTTAGGAAATTTTAAGGAAAGATAAGACTCCATGTGTCAACCACGGGGTACAGTGTAAGCCAGGTGATGTTGACGTGGCTTATCTCTTGTTAAATTCATCTCCAAGGCCACAGGATCAGGTCTTATGTATTATTTTTTATTATAATCCAAATATAGTAAGAGTTTGATAAACATTGGATAGGTTAAGTGGGCTTATTAGTAGTTATTAAGGTAACATACAGGATTTTTTAAGTACCAAAAAATTATGAATAGTATGTATTCCTTCCCTTTCCTTTAACCTGCTATTCTTGGCCTTATTTTTTTAAACTTTTTATTGTGAATGATGATACATAACCATATCAATTGCACAAAACATAAATGCACAGCTCAAAGAATTATCATGAGTGAGAATTTGAGTAACCTCTTGCCAGGTCAAGAAATACACATTGGCAGCAATTCACAATTTCCCTTTGGGCCAATACCAAATTACAACTCCTGCCTTCTCTCTTCCTCCCCACCAAAAGAAACCACTATCTTTATTTCTAAAATTAAAGTTTAATTTCATACTTGGTCTTTAAATTTTGTATATGTGGAATCAAGGAGCTCTGGTGGTGCTGTGCTTAAGGCATTGGGCTGCTAACTAAAAGGCAGGAGGTTCATACTCACCAGACTCTCTGTGGGAGGAAAACGAGGCAAACTACTTCTGTAAAGATTTACAGCTTTGGAAACCCTATGGAGGTTGTTATTAGTTGGAATCGACTCATCTTGATGAAACTGATTTTTTTTAATATATGTACATGATTTCCCTTTAGTATCTGGCTTCTTTCAACATTAACATTGGCTGTTTTGTCTTTGTTGTACATATCAGCTGTTCAGTCATTTTCATTGTTGTGCATTATTCATTTTATGAATGTAGCACAATTTATTTATCTATTCTACTGCAAAAGGAGATTTGGGTTGATTCCAGCTTGAGATTATTATAAATAACCTGCTCTGATCATGGTGTTAATGTATCTTTTTCTATTATATGTAGAAATAGGTATTGAATTACTGGATTGTAATGTATGCATATGCTCAAATTTAGAAAAGGATGCTCATTTTCTGAAATGGTTCTACCATTTTATACCGTCATCGAAGGTATATGAGAATTCTGCTGTTTTACAACCTTACTAGCAGTTAGTAATGTCGGTCAGATTAAGTTTAGCCATTCTTTGAGGCAATTAATGGTACCTCATTTTAATTTACACTTCCCTGGTTACTCGTGAGGATAAGTTCCTTTTCATACGTTTATTGGGTAATTTCAGTAGGTTTTGCAAATTGCCCTAAAAATTTCATTGATGGATTCGATAATATAGAATGCACACATGTGACAGCACAAGGAACCATCAAATTTTAAGTGAAAAATGAAAATCACATTATATCTGTGATGTAGTTCTTTCTTATCAGTAACTTTGAGCGTCCTTCTTTCTATGTTTGCTTTTTTTCTTTTCTACCATTTGTGTTTGTGTGTGTGTTATACATTCATGTCCTTTGATCCTTTTTTTTTTCTATTGACTTGATCATTGACTGTATTCATTTCTGAAAAAAATGTTATATATTTACTAAATAAGATTTCTGTCTGTTGCAAATATCTCCTCTTGTTTTAGCTTTGGTTTGGTTCACACATTTTTTTTTTTAACCTTAGAATGCTTCCCATTTTATAGGGTCAGATTTACTGATCTCTTTTTCTTTATGGTTTTACATCCACAAATTAATCATTATTTTTTAAAAGTATTTCAATTATTTAAAAACATTCCGAGTTAGCACATAGTTTCTTCCAGTTTTTATGGTTTTAATTTTTACAATTTAATCTTGGATCTACTGAAACAAAAGGAACACTGAAAGATTGGTGGTGAGGGTGTAAATTGGTACAACTATTTTGAAAACTTAGCATTATTTTCTAAATTTGAATATATGCATAATGTGGAGTCCAGCAATTTAACTCCTATTTGGGTTTACTGTGAAGAAATCATGGAATATTTTACTGTGTCATTTTTTCTCTAAATGGCTAGCAAATTGTCAACTTATCATTGCTCAATAAATACAGCTATTGTCTACTGATTTGAATTATCACCTTTATCATTCACTATATTCTCATGAGTATTTGATTCGATTTCTAGACTTTCCACTTGGTTCAGTTTTATAATTTTTTGTTAGAATTTTTTAGTTTGTTTTCTTTCAGAATATTCCTAATTTTTTTTTACATTGATTTGATGAACTTCAGTAACATTTTTTGTGTTCTAAACCAAAATCAATGTGATTTTACATTTATATCTGATATTAATTTTGGCAAAATTGTCACCTTTGCAATATTGAGTGTTTCTACTCAAGAACATAACTTTTTTTTACTTATTCACATTTTTTTTTAAATCTCCCTTTTCCATTTACTTTCTTTGTGTTTGCAACTGTATCAGAGAAAGTTCAGGAAGGCTAATTGAATAAAATTAACTATTCAACTTCAAATGCAAAATTTAACATAGTGCAATTTCATAATGACTATTAAATGTCTTATGCACACAAATGTTATAGCTAAAAATGTCATTTAATTAATGTGCATATTTGTATAAACATATTTCCCTATATGTATTTAATGAAATACACTGTTATTCTTATAGAAAGTTAATGTTACTGATCCATCCAAAGTCAATCTACATAAAACCAAAAAACAAATCCATGCTATCAAATGGATTCTGACTCACAGCAACCCTTTAAAACAGAGCAAAACTGCCCCATAGGTTTCCATGGCTGTAGATCTAAATGGAAGCAGATTGGCACATCTTTCTCCAACAAAGTGACTGGTGGGATCCACTCCTGACCTTTTAATTAGCAGCTGATTGCTTTAACTACTGTGCCACCAGGGCACATCTTTATCCATGTGCATGTAGTATATGCATAACTAGTGATCTTCACAGGGGGGAGGGAATGATTGAAGGTCAGAACTTTATATGTATTCAAACATATCCATGATTACATTTAAGACATATTACCAACAGTCATATAAAGAAAATTAAGTATTTGAGTAAGAATTACAAATAACAGCTTTTTCCATGTAATGCACGTTTTAATAAATTAACTGTAGAGCTTGTGAGTATATTTTTATTTAAGCAATAAGCTCTTGTTATGCTGAAACTGTTATTCTTTCTTGTGGTAATCCAGTGTCTAAAGCTGTAATAGCCAACCAATAAGATGTTATAGACCTTTTTTTTTTTTTTTAACAAGAAAACATAGGCTGGTTGGATAATGGTAGAGTTGAGTGATACTGTATGCAATTGCAACAATCAACCCAGCAACTATAAAGTATGCACTTAATGCTAATCATGTGTTTCTTTAAAATATACCCATGAAATTGTGACCAACCAAGCTGGATGTTAATTGACTGTAAAAGACGACCAGAGTTCCAGTTGATGAGAATGGTTAACCTGCTCAGCTGCTCACAGAAAGGCTGGTGGTTCAAGTCTACCTCAAGGCATCTTAGAGGAAAGGCCTGCTAGTACATATGTGACAGTTCAGCCATTTAAAATCCTAAGGATCACAGTTCTACTCTGACATATGTGAGGTGGCCATGACTTGGCCTCTGACTCATGGCAAGTGAGATTTTAAAAGGAGATCAGAGACATGAAAATTGATGTAGGTTGGAAAGAAAGAAGCTTTCACTAAGTTGAGTTTAGAGTTAGCCTTTCAGATTTCTGAAGAAATGAATGCTTCCTAGAAATGGGGCTGGTAGGACATTCCAGAGAAAGAGAACAAACTGATGGGACATTAAGGAGTAGTGGTCAACATATTTGAGAGATGGGAGTATGGAGACTCTTGAAAAGCCTCTTTCTTTGTTGTATAATTACAGCTCTACAACTTCTAAGAAATAATGGACTTAAACATCTTCTTTTTGGGTTCAAAATATGCCTTGTTGCTTAAAGATCAGGCGGTGCTGAGAAGCTTATAAGATACATGACATATGCCTGTCTCATTTCTTCTCTTTGGACTGATTCTATTCTCTTTTCACTCAGATATCCAAAAGTTCCCATGAGAGAAAATTATGGTTGACATTTTTGTTCTGTTAGGAGCTCTGGTGGCACAGTGCCTAAGTCATTTGACTGCCAACCAGAAAGCTGGTGGTTCAAACCCACCACCCACTCCTCGAAAGGAAGACTGAGCGATCTACTTCAGTAGAGATACCACCTTGGAAACCCAAAGAGGTGTCGCTATGTGTCAGGACCTACTCAACAGCAGTGAGTTTTTTGTTTTGTTATGTTTTTAATCAGTTAGTATTAAGATCCTACATTTCTGCTTTAAAATTTAAACTAGATAATTTCATCTTTACATGATAAAACTATAATACCTTTTCTAACATTCTCTTTGGTGAATTTTAATCTACTCAGACCATTTTGTAAATATAGAATGGCAGTGAAATCTTCTCCAAGGCAGATTTCAAACATACATATATATGGGCAGCTATACAATTCATAAACATGCACACACACAAACTACATACATGCACACTTCTTTATTACCTCCGAATAAAAATGCAAATGAATTTATTAGCCTGAGAGTGGCACCAAATGGAAATTTATGCACATACATTTAAAAAACAGAACCCTTGAAAATAAAGCAGTTGCAGCCTATTAATTTCTCTCTTTGACAGTTTTTTAAATTCCCCTAAAAAAATGAAACAGCATGAATACTGTCAATATATCACAACAGCCACATTAGGTTTTGTGATATACATCATAATATAAAGAGCACTATTAGAGCACAACCTGGGAACCATTAAATCATTCTAAATCACTGTTACATTCCATTAGTGTCAATGGTGAAACCACATAATAGGCTTTATTACAAACTTCACCTTGGTAGGCCATTGTCTCTAATAACCACTTCTCTGTGATGTGGTATCATACCCAGAAATCCAGGGAGATAATAAAGGCTCCCTTATTTCTTTTTTATTGGGTGGGTAAAGTTAAATTTAGCTGTAAGTAAAAAAAAAATCCTGAAGCTTTGTTCACTAACTGCGAGTTGCTGCTATTTGGATTAAAAAAAAAAAAAATTAGACAGACTTGGGAAGAACAGTTTGAAATAAATTTAAAATCTGGCAATGCTGAGGCTAGGGTAGGCTGGGCAGTGCCAGCAATTACAATGCCATTTTTGAAATGCGGTTTAGTCCATTTGGGTGCCTCTTTATACTTTTGTTCCGGAGCAGAGTATTGATTATAGAAACACTGTAAGTTTCAAACCTGCCCTTTCCCTCATTCTCCCCCGGTTGGAGCTGTACCCTTTTAAAAAGTCATTTGGGCACTTTGTTGAGGTGAGGCTGGTAAAGACTTCAGCTCAAACTGAGATCAATTTTCAGATGTTTCAGGGAAAACTGTTGTACAGTGTTCTGTGGGCCTCTTCTTGACAAATAGGACCATTACACCCTCCCCTCCCCACTACAAACTCAGTCACAATCCTTCCTTCTCTTCCTTCCACATGCTCACATATAAATCGCTCCCCACAAAGATTTCTACTCACAAAACACAACTTTGTTGCTGACTAAGGGTATGGCAGGGCAGAATATAATAGGTGTCAATTACACGCACTTGCACAGATGGGTAATAACAGCACAGACAGTTGAAGTAATTTATCACACAGTAGACTTTGAGTTCAAAGTTGAAAACTTTGTTTCTATCCTCTCTATATTATCCTTGAGAATAATATTTATTGAATAAATTAGTATTTAATAAATTATTTATTAAATAAATTATTAAAGTATTCAAAAGTTATTGATATCAATTAACACATTTCTGTAAAATAACAATCTCTCCTTTGGAGGTGAGCTTTGATTAAGTTCAATTCAGGGAAAGAGAATAGATTACTATTCTAGCGACTCCACTTTGCTTTTGGTTCATTCTTTAACATCAGACTGAAAATCATATTACCAGCTCTGTCTCTATGGTAGGAATTCCTGGGTGGTGCAGATGGTTCCAGTACTGGCTGTGAATCAGAATGTTAGTGGTTTGAGTCCACTTGGAGGCACTGAGGAAGAGAGGCCTGGTGACTCTGGAAGCGCGGCTACTGAGAACTCTGTAGAACACAGTTTTGCGCTGCCGTGCGTGGCATCACCAGGAGTTGGAATCAACTCAACAGCAACGAGTTATCCCTGCAATAAGATGTTATTTTAAGAAAAAAGAATGAGGCAAAGAAGAAAAAATAACAAATAAATTATGTGATGTAAAAATGAGTCACCAGGGGTTGAATATTTCAGAAAGAAAAACAAAGTAGTAAAGCATGTGGTAGACTTTTATAAAAATCATTTATTGAAATGATGAAAGAAAAATAAACTTGGAAACCATAAAGTAGATGAAAGATAAGGATATGGAAATCTTGTGTCACAAACCCAGTAACACTGTTTAGAGTGCCTTTCTGTGTAAACACGTTCCGCTATCTCCGTTAACAGTGAGGCTTGCTTACTAGAAGCAGATTTACTACATGCCCCTGAAAACAGTCGTCCTTCCCTCCAATTTTTCCTTTCCTTTCCTTCCTCTGTCTATTGTCTCGAATTCCCTCTTCCTTTCTATCCTTTTCTTCATTAACAGCCTATTGCAATGCTGGTTTATGCATAATACTCTTGCAAATAAAAATCCAGGAAAGTGTTAATATAGCACTCTAGGGGGGAAATTAAAAATAAAAATCTCAGGTATTATGCTTTTTATGGGTTGAACAGAGAGAAAG
Organism: Orycteropus afer afer; assembly: GCF_000298275.1. Lineage (NCBI taxonomy): Eukaryota > Metazoa > Chordata > Mammalia > Tubulidentata > Orycteropodidae > Orycteropus > Orycteropus afer. The sequence goes on from NW_006921594.1 coordinate 1,284,705, forward strand.
CATAAGCTTGATGTAGTGCCTCTGTCACCTCGAGAAAGTCTTTTTGCTAAAGCCTCACCTCTAACTTTGTTTTCTTTCAGGGCATATTGTGTTTCTCCTTTTTTTGTTAGATGCCTGCTTTGCAATGCCACTGATGTTCATAGAGAAGTGAGAGAACTGGTATTTGAAAAGTTCATGTTCTACTTTATGAAAACTAGCTGTATTTTCTATTTTGTGCTATTTTTTTCCTTCTGCTTTTGAAAAAATCCTGATAGAAGTCAATCCTTAAATAGATTAGAAAACTTAACCCAAATAAAAATTTCACCATTTAAAAATAATAGGTGTTCAGCTGCTTTGGGTTTTAATTTCCCCTTAGTTTTAAGTTAGAGCTTTAAGCATAGTCCTTTCTCAGAGTTGGATATCAAGGTATCACGCATATATTGGGATCAGAATGAAAATGATAATATTATTAATTTGTTTAAGTTTTTATGTTAGGCTTCACATGATGAACACACTTTGCTTGGTTTGTTTCACATAGTTACTAGAATAGTTGTGTCTTCCAGCGCAAAGATAAAAAAAAAAAAAAAAAAAAAGTCAAGCCATGAGATTAATCTTCATTTCATTTGTCCTTTTGATGTCAGAGAACAGATTTGCTGAAAGCTGGGGGCACAGAGACAGGCGTAGGGGAGTTGACAGTGGATAGAGAAGGTTTCACTTGTCGCTTTGCCTTTTCCAACATTCTTTCTGGATGAAAATGGTGAAGATTGGAAGATGTGGGAGGAAAGTTTATCCATGGATAATCCGACAGCTGCAAAAACAAATTGCTCTCAAATCAGTTCTGATTCATGGGGACCCCACGTGTGTCAGGGTAGAACTGTGCTCCATACGCGTTTCCAATGGCTGACTTTTTGGCCGTAGAACTCCAGGCCCTTCTCCCATGGCACTTCCGGGTGTGCACCGACCTCTGACCTTTTGGTTAGCCACCAAGTACATTAATTATTTGCAGCACCCAGGGACTCCCAGAAGCTGCAAATAATCCCCTGATTTCTGAGTATGCCTATGGTCTCTCTCCTGAATATCCTATCCAATTTTGGGAAACAACACATTAGACATCTAGATAACGTGCTACTGTGACTTTTGCATAGAGGACCACGGCAAATAATGCCAGTAAATACTATTACCTTGACCGAGGATACACTTGGTGCTCCTTTTTGTTAAATACATATATATTAACATTTTATGGTACTGCAAATCCTAGCATACCTCATAAATCCTATAAAGATTTAGAGAGGTAGGCGTTCCCATAATGGATATTGATTAATCAAATACATTAGATTGTTTTTTTCATAGTGACTAATTTTGAGAGTTTTGATATTAATTTGTCTGTGTAGAATATATGCATATGTATGTATGTGTGTATGAAAAGAATTACCTTTTCATTTGCCAAAATAAAATGTAGGGTCATTTTCACTCAACCATCAGATAAATACTTAACCGTGGATCCCCGCCCCCCATGGGAATGGTTAGTTCACATGATCGCCCTGATAAGCCTTTATGTATTGATGTGTAGGATATTTAGAAGTCTGTAACTTTTTTGAAATTATAACTAGAGGCAGAAACATTCCTTCTTAGGAAGAGACAGTCAGTAGTATTTCATTCAGTTCTTTTATGACTACATTAGAAAGCTGCCTGCTAAACTACAAATCTCATCCCATTAACTCACAGTCCTATAACCTTGAGCTATTTGGATTTCAGACGGCCAAGTAGAATACCCATATTGTGCATTTATTAGCTAATAGAATACTTTTTTTTTTAACAGTCAGACTTCTTTGAGTGTCACAATTTTTGTAAACATTTGAGCAACAAAGATTTGTATGATTTAAAATGTATGAGGTAAGAAAAAATAACACATATCTGTCATGTTTAGGCTAAGTACTGTATCTCCTGTCCTCTCCTTTCCTCTCTCTCCCCTAAGAGAGTATGTTTGTCTTTAGTAAGTTAACTGAAAATATAGCTTTAAAAAATGGAGAGGAAACATATGCAGCAAATATTTATTGAAGGCTTGCTAGGTGACAGGCACTCTATTTCCTATAAATCTCCTATCCACCCAACAACTCTGTGAAGTATATAATGCAAATTGTATTTCCTCATTGTTAAAGTGATGAAACTAAGAACAAAAGTCTCTTTGCAAAAGTAGGATAACAAAGTCCTCTAACTCTACTCAGTTAAATTTAGTACAATGGCTCCCATGTCAGGGGAATAAATAGTTCATTCGTTCATTCAACAACTTTTATTAATAGTCTATAATCAACTCAGGATCATCGTACTGGGGGATACCAGACTCAATTGGCACAACAAAATACATAAAAATCTTGTTCTTCATCCTACATTGATGAGTAGTGACTGTAGTCTTAAAAGCTTTCAAGTGGCCACCTAAGATGCAGCTAATGGTCTCCTATCATTGGAAGTGAAGAAGAGTGCATAAAACCAAGGGCACTGGGAAGGAATCAGCCCTGGGACATGATGGACCTCAAGAGCAGAAGAACTAGATGCTGCCCAGCTACCAATGTCAACCACTCAGGAAACGATCAAAACTGGAGATCCTGGATAGAGCGGAAGGAAAAATGTGGAACAAAATCCTAAAACACAATAATGACCAGAATTACTGGTCAGATGGAGTCTGGTGAGACTCCCAATACTATGGTCCTGGGATATATTCTGGGCCAGGAATAGAACACACTCCCAGGGGCTGGCTCTCAGCCCAACAGTAAACAAGATGTAAATGCAGACCACTCAACCCAGGGTGACGCACCCACATACTCTATGGAAAGGCATCCCTTGGAGCAATTGACCGTGGGGCACCAGAAGGGCAACATTCCATGGAGGAAATGCAGGACACACAGGAGTGCATAACTATGAGGGGCACAGGGGGTGGGGGGGGGGGGATGTTACTGGCTAGGGAGGGGAGGAGACTGGGTTAGGGTTGGGGATGGTAAATGGGGAGTAAAACTAAATGTACATGAAAAAAATAAATAAAGTCTATAATCTAAAGATTTGGCCAGTCATTGGAGATATAGCCATGAATAAAACTCAGTGCTGATCCTCAAGATTATCATGAGAGATACCTGAATACAAAATTTCTCTTCAAGCAACAGATGCTACACTCATAATGCTGTGGTATTGACACATTGTGGAGGCTTATGTACATTATTGGATCATGAAGCTGGTCCAGAACCAGATAACATTTCATTCTGTTATACATAAGGTCACCATGAGTTGGCACTGACTCACTGGCAACTAACAATAACAACAACATGTACATTGTTAAGACTCTTGGTGGTACAAGTGGTTAACACACTCAGCTGCTAATGAAAGACTAGAGATCCAAGTCTACCCAGGGGCACCTTGGAAGAAAGTCCTAATGACCAATTTCTGAAAAATCAGCCACTGAAAACCCTGCAAGGCACAGTTCTGTTCTGACATACATGGAGTCACCATGAGTTGGAATCAACTTGATGGTGGTAGTTAAGTTTGTGTGTCAACTTGGCTGGGCCTGCTTGAGTGGCTGGGCACCTGGATGTAGTTATTCTCCATGGTGAGATTGGTAGTTAACTCCATGGTGGAATCTATTGGAGCAGCTGAGTAGCTGCTTTAGGGATGTGGTCTGCTTCCAGTATATAAGAAACAGCTTTGGGAATGGTCTCTAGCTTATGGCACGCTTGAACCCTGCATGTAGCCAAGTTGTTGTTCAGCAGCCTGCCATGCTATACCGACCTTGGGACTTTCAATGGACTCGAATCAATGACCTCCCATGTTGTTTGGTAACATCGGGACTGTGCCTTTTTACTTGTCAACTTTGGGCTTGTCAGTCTCAGCAGCCAGTAGCTGTCTGAGAGAAGAAAAGCCTCTAGTTTCAGTGGGCCAGGAGCAGGAGACAGAGCTGAAGCCTAATGTTGAGGGGCTTTCACCCAACCCCCAGAGCCTGGCACTTTGAGCTCGAACTTAAAGCCTCCAAACTGTAAGAGAATAAACTCCTGTTTGTTCAAGCCATCCTATTTGTGGTATATTCCTGTTAGAGTGGCACTAGATAACCAAAACATTGTACATTGTTGGAAGGAGGAGTAAAATCTTTCTCAGAAGAAGAAATAATGATGCTGAATCCTAAATGATAAATTACTTTGGTAGAACTGTGAACTGGACTAAAGAGTAGCTGTGTAATGGAAAGGAGGCAAGAGGAGCAGTGACGGTCAGGAGTTTTGGTCTGACCAGAACCTTCTAGTGTGAGCGTAAAGTACTTGAAGGTGTCTAGATGCAAGTCTGGAAAGGACAGCCATAGTTAGATTACGAATAGCCTCATATATGATTATGCTATGATTTTGGTTGTATGAACCCAAACTAGTTTACTATCAGTTACAAATAACAGCAGCTCTGCCAGCTAATTAAGATATTTTGCTTATTATACTGGATTATTCCGTGCATTCACTCTAGTCTATAGATTTTCCTCTTTGAGTCATCTACCCATGAGGTCAAGAAAACTACTAAAAACAATTAGGATTTTTATATAATCATTATGTCAAAGTAAATTTAGAAATGCATTTCTAAATGAACAGTTGGAATGTCAATTTTAAAACAAGTTAATGTGAAACTTGTTTCACAAATAATACTAACAACCGATATCTACTAAGTTTTGTTCTGAGAAAATAAAAATTTTACCGTTTCTTAGCCTTCTGATAAGGATTCCCAGTATGCTCTTCAGCCATCCAAGTTGCATAGATATGCTTTATAATGTGCAAAACAAAGGTTTATAATTACTTAGTCATGTAATTTACTGTTTCTTAACTGTAGGATGCAAATAACAGTACTGAAGTAAGTTATTGTGAAGAATAAATTATACTATTATAATAACTTTAAGTCAATGATTGAATTTCTTGGCCCTCTTTTTACCCCTCCCCCTTTTTGGAAAGATATCTATGTAAGAGATAACCTACAAAGTTCATATGTGTTTTTTCTATTTATTTGTAATGTCATCTAAACCATATAGGGCAACATACATTTTATCTAGAGGTTGCATCGCAATCTAGCATAAAGAACTCTGGAGAAACTAGTCCACATAATGATTACAATAGTAGTAAGAGAAATTACTCCACAGTACATGGTCTTAATATAGAAATTCAACACTTTAACCATAAGCTCTACCTCCCCAGTTTAACAGTAAACCAATGGACCACGTATCTTCAAAATGAACAAATGATCAAATCAAAATCATACATTTTCTTGGTTGGGATAAAATAGTAAAATAATAGTCATGAGCACAAAGGAAGTGGCTAATAAACTAGAAGAAAATAATGTTTATTTTAACTACATCAGAAGCAAAAAGTACCTCAAATTATCTGAAAACAGATTTTTGCATTGTAGTTTCATTTTTGTGCATTTTTGAACCTTTAAACTATCTTTAAAATTGATGACATTTCTTTGAAGAATATTATAAATTTCATAATTTGTTATTTTATACTTTAAACTTTTGTAATTTTAATTTAACCCGTTACTTTGAAGTCATTTATGCAGATGTGAAAAAGCTCCCAAGTATGATAAAATGGATATCTGAGTAGATTCTTTTAAACCTAATTTAAGTAAAATCTTCAGTCTTTGTCACAATAGATCTATTTCTACAATTTATCAAGGTGAAGTTAAATAGGGTGAATCTTGAATATTTACATGCAGTCATATTTGAAGCTCTCCCACCTTTAGGAAAATAGGCTTATTAATTATTTCTAATTCTATCTAATATGTTAAATTCTAAATGTGATTCACTCTAATAATGTCATATTAGCTTTAAAAGCTAAAAGAAATCATGTTTTTAATGTTGTTGTTATGTGCCGTCAAGTCGGCCCCAACTCATAGTGACCCCTCCTTGGGTTGCCAAGGCAGTATCACTATGGAAGTAGACTGCCCAACCTTCCTTCCGAGGAGTGGCTGGTGGGTTTGAACTGCCAGCCTTCTGGTTAGCAGTCAAGTGTCTTAGGCACTATGCTAATTCACTGCCATGGAGTCGATTCTGACTCATAGTGACCCTTTTTGAGTTTCTGAGATGGCAAATCTTTATGGAAGTAGATTGCCCAGTCTTCCTTCTGTGGAGTGGCTGGTGGGTTTGAACTGCCTACTTTCTGGTTAGCAGTCAAATAACTTAAGGCACCAGAGCTCCTTATGTTTTCAACAACAACAACATTGTGTGTGTGTGTGTGTGTGTGTGTGTATTCTCTTATTTCATGATTCAATGCCAGAAGAGTTTACTAATGTTTTTTTTTTTTTTTTATTTAACGAAAAAGATATCTCAAAATAATGGACTATTTAAGATACTGTATTTAGAAAAAGCAAAATGTAATGTTTTCTAAAGATGCATCGTGTAGAAATTTATCAAGGAAACAAAAAACTACAAGAAAGGAAGCATTTTATGTTTAAATTATAAAAATACTTTTCAAATTTCCCTTTAACATTAGTACTTTAAAAAGTCATTTAAGTATTTATCTAAAACAGTATTCCCCCCAATTATACTATCTATGAAAAAAATCAGAATGAAGTAAAATCTCTCAAAATATAAACCAACTAAATATAACATTTGCTTTACCAAATGACTTTTACAAAAAAGAAAAAAATGTAAAGAGACACAAAGGATAAAATTGAGGACTGGAAGGATATGTTCACTCAACTGATGTTTATGAAAAAAAAATTAGTGAATGAATACTATGGGCCAAGTACTCTTCCAGGCACTGGCAATACCACTGGGAAAAAGAAAGAGAAGTTCACCATGAGGAAATAGAAATAAACAAACAATAAATAACATAAAATAGTGATGAAAATTCTAAAGTAATTAGAAGTGGAATGTGATGTGGTCCAGAGTGACTGTGGAATGGCCTCTGTGGGTAAGTGACATTTAATCTACAATCAGAAAGTCAAGAATCATTCACCAAATGAGTCACTAGTGCAAGGAATAGTGAGTGTACACGTCTCAAGATGAGAGTAGTTTTAACTGACTCAATTTGCATAGTATACTACAGAGAGTGGTAGGAGATAAGGTTTGATGGCCAACCAGGGCCTTGATTGTTTAGGGCCTCTATTTGTATGTTAACAAAAGTGTAACAGAAACAACTGAAACCATTATTTCTGATATTTTTAAAGCATTACGTTGGTTGCACATGGAGAATGTATTAGAGAAGAGGCAGTAGTAGACGAAGGGAATCGTGTTAGACAGTTGTCACAGTGGTCCAGATGACAGGTTTCCAAAACAGATATTGGAAATAATGTAGAAAGATATGCTGATTGATTGGACTGGGAGATAAGAAAAAAAGAAAAAGAAAAAAATCATCAGAGATGGATCCATCACTCTACATTTGTAGGCACAGACACTAAAATGCCTCTTTCAGTTGTATTAAACTTGCAAATATGGAGTTTTCAGAAAAATCTAGATTTTGCTTCTTAAAAGAGTAATGGAATACAGAATAATAATTAAAAGAGCTGAATTATACTATGATTCATTTCTAAGGCTACCATCCAGATTTATTTCCTGTGCATAGAGATTTGATTTTAAAAGACCCATACTCTTAATCTTTTGATGAGGTCATGAGTACCTAGAGTTGCAGGGCATGGTGGGAGTTTTGTAGTTTGCAGAGTTATTTTATATGGTTTGCATAGTGTTATCTAGCTTTGCGAAATTCCACTCACCTCTCAAAAATACCATTTGCCCTAGGCAAGTGGTTGAATACAATTCTGCAAGACTGATGCATATAGAACAGTTGATGCATCCAGTTACAATTTGTAACTTCTAGGAAATAGCACTACAACTACAAGCCTCCTTCTTTTTTCCCTTCATAAAATGCCCAGCCATGTCTATAAGGTTGTTGATAATATAGTGAAGTTACCAGGAGGTAAATAATTATCACCCACTGGATGGGGCAATCTACTTCCGTAGTGATACTGCCTCGGAAACCCAAGTAGGGGTCGCTATGAGTCGTGTCCAACTTGACAGCACATAACAAAATAACAACAAGCATCACTGGAAATGTTATCAGTGGTTGGAGGCACATATGTTAAGTTATGTTGTTAGGTGCCATCAAGTCGACTCCACTCAGAATGCAAATTTAGGTACAACAGAAATAAACGTTGCCAGGTCCTGAGCTATCCTCACAGTCCTTGCTACACTTGAGCCCATCCTTGCAGGCACTGTGTCAATTAGTCTTGTATATATAGTGCACAGCTGGTACACACATAATATACCTAGAAAAATTATACACTTAAGTTTTGCTTTGAATCAAATTCAGAAGAATATGGTTCCTTGCTATATGGTTATTTAGACAGATTTAAAAAATACTGAAGAAGATAGAGTTTAATATTAGATCTTAGTTTATGCTTTTATTTTTTTCTGAGACTAAAGCAACGATACATGGAAAAATGCCAGACCAAAGCAAACTCCTCTTTAAACAGTGAAGTTAAGGAACAGACAATCAAAAGTCTGGGTGACCACTAAGCAAGTTACAATTTGTCCACCAGAGAAAGATTGTGACAGACTAAACTTGGCATTAGGACAAAGATTAAGTGCCAGTGGTTCCTGACTTGGTTAATCATATGCTCCTTTCACTATGTCACAGAAGCAAGACATTTTGCTTTTGGATATCTGTATCATGATTCTTTGGATTGCTTATTGGTTATTTCTCTTGACAACTTGAACCTGAACATTAAATCTCATTGGCAACAACTATCTGTCAAGAATCCCCCCCAAAAAATAAATAAATAAATAAGATTTGTGTACTTAGTTTTCATTATAAAAGTGCTTGTAGTTGAGAAAATATGTACCTGTCAAGTTTTCAACATTTTGCTGGGGACGCAAGCAATGGAGGTGTGATTTTAGAACCTGGCTGACAATTCACATTTCAGTAGTAAAGACAAATCAAGGGTTCTGCTTTTATTTTTCCTTTTTTTAAAAATTCTTTTTTTCTTTTTTAACACCACTTTGACAGTCATACATAACAATTTGAGAGCTAAGTGCTACTTTGATGCACTATTCCATTATTAGGTGGCACAGTCACTATACAATAGATGACGGGCCTATACTCAAGGCACTGTGCGTTAAACAGCTTTCTACAAGGGGAAAGCTGAATGGTCTAAAGAAGTCTGAAATATTTTTAAAAAATAATTAAAATCTCTGTTTCAGAAACACCAAAGTATATAATTTAAAATGATCTCAGGTAGTAAATTGTAAACTATGGAAAACAAAATAATTTTTCAGCAGAATCACTGAAATTTAGATGAAACATTAAATACATTAGCAAATATCTCAAAACCCACAATCAGTAATTTCAAGTATGAATGCTTGATGGGTCTTGGGGGAAAAAAATGGTATGAACCTATGCACACTTTAATTTAAGGTGGGTAGAAATTAATGTTTACTATGTGACAGTAATTTTAGAGCATATTAATAGAAGTGTTCTAAGAGTATTTCCTTATTCCTAAAAGGTAAAGTTTCCACTAAAGTAATATTGACTTTAAGTACTTAAATTAATTCTTTTGTCAATAACTCTACAGTAAATCAATACACCTGAATTAAACAATAGCTTTGGCCAGAAGGCAAGCTAATCTTGGTAATTTTTAGTTACAATTCATTAATCAGTTGCTACTACTAGGAAAAAAGAAAAAAGAAAAGCAACAACAATTTGATAATAAAGCCTAATAATAGAACTTTAGTATTTCTTCTGAGGTTCTCTTTTAATCTGGGGAATAAAAACTCAAGAACTACCCTGTTACATCTAAGAACTTCAAAGAATTACTTTTTCTAAAATTCTATAAAAAGTAAAGTGTTAGTGCTTATTATCCTCCAGAACAAAATTAGTCACAAAAAATATGTTTTTCTTAAGGTTTATTAAATCCAAAGTAATTATTTTACAAACATTGATCCTGTGATATGTCCCGGAGGAGAAAGACAACAAGAATGGGAAATTCTATTAATCCATAGAATTCTGAAATATTTGCTGTAATACTTATCTCTTTACAGTTCTGACAACTCAATCAAACTGATGAGTATCTGAGAGTGTGAATTAGAATCTCAGCGCTCCAAATCTTTTTTTTCCCCCCCCTTTCTTATTCTTCTGCATTGGAAAGAGAAAATTGAATTACTCCTTTATCCTTTTGAAGTAGTTATCCTACAAAGCAAGGAAAAACACATCAAAGATAAAAAGGTGTTTTATATCCTTTAAAGGGTGATGGTATAAAGTTACTGCCCTGTGAAACAACAGCTAAATGTAAATAGATTGTTTCTAATGTAGCTGAGACTGAGTCATTTAAGAAAGAAAAGATGGGAAAAAAAGCAATTTCATCAGTTTCCCACTCTACACTTCTGAAGTGCTAAAGGAATTTGAAAAAAAAAAAAAAAAAAAAGAAGAAGAAAGAAAGAAAAAAGTAATTATGGGAAATAAAATAAGAATTTTCTTAGTTACAATTCCTGGCCCTTTGCTGATTGCTGTAAATTATAAATTATGCAGTCAATGTAGGCCAACAAAAGAAGACATCTTCAGATCTCAGTCAAAGGTAATTACTTAAGTCGGCTGAATGTTCCCTTTTCATAGAGTGTGATCTCTCTCTGACAGCTCACACTGACAGATGACCTTCTCGGCTACGTTCTTATCCTTCGGATCATGAACAGTGTGCCTCTCTCCCCGAATATCTCTATATATTTGTGACACTAAGCTTTCAAATACAGCTATTGACAAATCAGAACATCAGTGTAAGTGCCGGTCTCCCTATCACTCACAATAAAGGAGCTATCACTTGTGGTGGTGTGCAGCAAGCACATCTCTGAAAAATGAGTTCTCACCAAGTGCTAATTTGACACAGCTCACTTGCCTTCCCATAATTGCTCTGTCATTGTCAGTTGGCAGTTCGGGCTCATTCCTGGAAGCTGTGCCGTACAATTGGATACAATTACTCCCATTTACCACCACTATTATGCCACTGATGTTGCCCAGTCCGCATATTGACATGCCTCATTAAACCTGGATGCGGGCCATTAATGAACATTGTTAGCATTTCTCTTAAACTTTTTTGCCTCTAATAAACAGTCAGTGTTCCATGAAGGAGCACTGCCATCCTTGTGGTATGATATTTATTATCTTATGGGGGAAGGGGGCTCGACAAATGGAAGCTATCCAGATGCTGAGAGAGAGATATACCGTTAGATCAGTGGAGAAAAGCACTCATCAGCAGGGCCTCTCTCTGTCAGGAGCTTCCCACTATTAACCGAGTGACCTCTTCTCTCCAAAAGACGACAAGCAGGATAAACACCAACACCCCAGCAGCGCCCACACCACCACAGGCTTCTGAAGGTTGTCTCATTGCCAACATCTCTCCTACCCCCAGGTGGTGCTATGGGCCATGAGAAAGACGATTTTGCCCTGGGTCTTCAAGCCATTATGTCCAGCTAATTTAAACGTGCATTTTTATTCAGAGATAATTATGTGTTGATCAGAGAAGTCAGCGGCTGTCACCCATGTAGCAGGCACACCTGCAGTGTGACCTAGGTGGTAACGATGGCATGCTCTTGAGCTGTCATGACACGGACAGGGACTTTATTATGTATATGTCATCATTTCTCTTAAGAAAATTATACTTTCCCACACAATGACAATAATGAACCTTTACAACACTCCCATGAACCTAATTTCCAGTTTTATTCTTGACCTTCATTAAATATATACTAAATATATAGAAATGCCTATACATACAATATGCTCTGTGCCATTAAGGGTTGACAAATAAGTTCATATCTGAAGGCAATTATGACATACCAAATTGGAAATACACTTCAATTAAAAACTTAAAATACCTTAAAGGAAAAGCCATTTAGCCACTTTGGAATGGTCTTTAAGAAAATAAATATTTTTACAGTTGAAAGTGTTTGTTGAACAGTTACTTGAGTGCTACTAAAATGGACTCCGGGGTCAACTAGTGCCAAGTTGTCAGGTATAGTCTATAATGAAATTTACATAATGAAATTGAAGAGAAAATCTTCATGTAGACAATGCTGACTTCTAAACCTTTATGCATATATGTTTTAAATAAAATGTTCTGTCAACCACTTGGTGCTCTAATAATTGAGCTGAAATCTATATGACTCTAAGGCCTCTAGAAAATAGAGCAAATTCTCTTCCTATAATTGAAAGTTTGCTTATGATATACAGAATTCATGTATATATTTTTAAAAGTTTATGTAAAATTGACCTGAGCTACATTTTGGAGATCACCCATTACATTGAAAACCTATAACATAATGGTCAAAAGGTTAATTGAAAAAAATTAAATTCCAAAATTCTTCACCCTTACAGAACCTGTCCAGTGTAGCAGAAGACATTTCTTAGAAACCTCCATGATCCTGGGTCATTTGGGGTCCGTAATTCTCAATGCCTTGTCTAAGATCACCCATGTACTTATCTGGGAAGTTTTTCTTACAAAAACAGGGTTTCCCTCTTCTTTCTTCTTTTTTTTTTTTTTTTAAGATAAGATGTGTAAATCTGTAAAAACTCCTAGGATAGGCTGAGCCCTGACCTTCTTATCCCTAGTCTGTCAGGATAAGACATAAATTTATCTATCGAATAGTTACTAGTTACCTTCCTTGCATTAGTTCATCTTCAAATACTTCTATGAATTAGGTACTATATTTATCCACATTTTAGAGTATACTGAGAAACAGAGATGTTAAATAACTTTCCTACCGTCACAGAGCTTCTGTTAGCAGAAATGGATTTAAACCCACAGAATCTGGCTCGAGGAACCATATTCTTAATTAGCATACTACCTGCCTCTCAAATGATTAATATTTCTGCCTGCGAAACATTTGATTCATTTGAATCCACGTGGTTAATTTTGAAATTCACTGTTTTGGCATAGTGAAAGCATTGTAAGGCTTAGGTTATGTTCTACAAGTTTTAGTATTTTCTATTATTTTCAATTTTGGTCGGTATATAAAAATGCAAGGCAAAATAACTGAATTTTTATTTTCAATTACCTTCATTTTAGATATGGAAATACACGATATCAGTTGTGTCTTTTTAATATATAAGTCTAGTTTCTTCTGCTCTAGTAATTTTTCACTTGTTATTTGGAGAGAGAAGGTAATATAATTTCACGTGGCCTGGCTCACTTTTTTTTCTTGCCAATAACTAATTTAGTCTCAAAGTTAGTCTAACTTTGGACCTCTGTTAAGCCTTTCAAAATGTTTCAAGAGCATTGACTTTATCTGTACATGGAACAGATCTCCAACTCATCTCATTTGCTAGTTTGCTACTGGGAACAGGTGGTTGCTTATAAAACTAGTAAACCCTATTCTTTTTCACCTTTGATCATTTTCTTTGTGGTACTAACTGAAGTCAATACTTGAATAAAAAAGAAATGTTGAAGAATTTTTTTTTTTTTTTTTTTTTGTCGAGGGGAGGCTATTTGTGACTTTAATTGCCATAAAAATGGATCTGTCATTATTTTAAATTATTTTAAGACATGTTTTGGTCTGGTTAATAATTTTAATTAACATTCTCAGAAGTGTTCCGCTCCTGTCTGTTCCTTGATTTTCAAGGAGTTCGGTTATAGAAGAAGGGGTTGAAGTAAGATTGTATAAAGGGAAGGGATTATATTACCTGCTTATATTATTTTCTATGATGCTACCAAAGTGAGAAATGAGTTCTGGTTGTCAACCAGAGTATTCTTTGATGCATAGGATAAATGGAAATGGGGTAGCAGGAATTATAAGGTCTGCAGATACTAAAAAATACCTATCTAGTGAGTCAATGACAGACTCAGGAACAGCCATGACTTTAGCTTAGCTTGCTTCAACCTGTGTTTTTTAAAAAACAATCAAACTCACTTCCATTGAGCTGATTCAGACTCATAATGACCCCTACTGGATTTCCAAGGCATTAAATCTTTCTGGAAGGAGATTGTCCCATCTTTCTTCCATGGAGCAGCTGGTGGGTTTGAATCACTGACCTGTTTAACAGCCAAATGCCTTATCTGTATTACTTAGATATAAATAGTTTAAGAGATATATTTTAAATTCATGCTGTTTTGGGGGCGGAAGAATTTCTCCTCTTTCTTTTCATGAAATATTTTAATGATTCCCAATCCTGTATTCAAGGAAATGGGAGCTCTGGTAGCATAGTGCCTAAGGCATTTGAATGCTGACCAGAAGGTTGGAAGTTCAAACCCACCAGCCACTCCTTGGAAGGAAAACTGAGCAATCTTCTACTACTTCTACTACTTCTCTAGTGATACCACCTCAGAAACCCAAGGAGGGCTCGCTATGAGTTGGATCTGATGTGATGGCAGTGAGTTGATTCAAGGAAATGTTTATGATTACCACTTTGTGCTAGACACTATTCTAAGCTTGCAGGTACATCAACACAGAAATGAGATAAAAATCCCTATCTGAACAGGGCTTACTTTCTAATGGTTAGAGATGGATAATAAATAAAACAAATAGGTAAATTTTATAATGTGTTAAAAAGCAGTTGCCTTCGAGTTGGTTCTGACTCATGATGGCCCCATGCGTGTCAGAGGAGTAACTGTGCTCCATTTGGTTTCAATCTGATTTGCATGAAGAAGACTGGCAAATATTTCTTCCAAAATGCCTCTGAAAGGATTTGAACTGCCAACCCTTTGATTAGCAGCCAAGCATGTTAACATAAACATCAACCATCATCATCCAAATAGTATATTAAAACCAAAACTGGGTTGCCTTCAAATGTTAGTAATAAATTCTAGGGAGAGGTTAAAGCAGGGAAGGGCCAAAGAAAGGACTGGATGGGGTTGTAATTTTAAACAGGATCATCACAGCAGGTAGTACTGAGATGCTGATATTTATGCAACATCAGAGAGAGCTGAAGGAAGGAGTGAGTATACAAATATCTGGGAGTTGAATGTTTCATGAAGAGGAAACAGCAATTATAAGGTCATGAGGCAGGAGGAGCATGACTGGCGTGTTTGAGGGACAGTGAGGAGCCAACGAGACAAGAGAGGAGCGTGTGAGCACAGAGTGAAGCAGCAGAGATGGTAGAAAGTATGGCACCTGGGAACAACATGCTGTTCTCACAATCTGTTCATTAGTTCTCTGCTTCCCTTTTAGAAATGCTAATGCCTGAGACCCTCTTATCCCAAAGAGAATTTGAGATCAACATGCCTGAATGGGCAGTACAGATTCTTATCTGGATTCCAGAAGTAAGAATACCAATATCTGGCAATGAAAACAGCAAAATTTTTCTCTTTCAATGAAGACAACCTGGAGAAGGGCTGTATTGTCAATCCAGTTAGCATGTGACAGTTGCACAAGTCCCTAAATGACATTCATAGATCGGCAATGGTTTATGAATTTGTATTTTCCTTCAGAGACTAATTTAGCTGGCAGAGGTAAAGACATTGGAGACTAATTTTGCATCATTTTTGTTTTCCTGTAGCATATTGAGCAGAAAGTTTCTATGAAGCAGAAAAAAAATGTTAACATAAATATGTCCACTGTTCTCCCCTTATTCCTTTAGGCTACATGAACATGAAGCACATTCTTTCCTACTGTACAAATTGACTTAAAATTTTATTACTTATTTTTGTCCACTTTATATGTTTAATGATGTTGGTGCAATGGTTAAGTCATTTGGCTGCTAACCAATAGATGGGTGATCAGAACCCACCAGCCAACTTCACAGAAGAAAGATGAGGCAGTCTGCTTTCATAAAGATTAACAGCCTTGGAAACCCAATGGGGGTTGCTGTGTGTGGAATCAGTTTGATGGCAGTGAGTTTGATTTGATTTTGGTTTTAAATGTTTAATAATTATAAACTAGTTGTTTTTATTACATTTTAATGATTATTAATATAAGATTGGCATAATTATTTCATACATATAGATTTTAGAAACATATTTTACTTTATTATCTATATAAGCACTTGTTGCATTATTATTTCATCTATAATTTCTCCTGGAGCCCTATTGGTACAGTGGTACAGAAGTACTTGGCTTCTAACAGAAGGGTCCACGGTTCAAACTCACTAGAGACTCCCCAGTAGAAAGATGTGGTAATCTTCTTTCCTAAATATTTATAGTTTTAGAAACTCTATGGGGAAAGTTCTACTCTGTTCCACAGGATCACTGCATGCAGAATTGACTCAACAGCAACAGATATAGCCCCTCATAGTTCCCACACATAGTATTCCCAATTTTACACTTCTAAAAATGTAGAAATGTTCAGTGTAGAAATGTTAACAAACAAAAAAATCTGAATAAATGTATAAAAATTCTTGTGAACATACTTGTATACTGTACTGTGGTCCCAGTGGGAGACTCATATGTAATATGACATACTATAAAAATGCAAGGAAATAAAATGTTTCATAACGTCAGTACTTGGCAGTCTCATGTTGCTTAAAATTTATAAATTAACAGGGTCATCTTCGCTTATCAACTGGATATTTGCTTGTTCATCAGCTGGAGTAATCATATAAATATAATAAAACTTTAAATCTCTACATAAATAAGTTATAGTAATAATACAGACAATACCACTGAAAACAATCAATATTTATACATTTATAATTCTTTATAACCCAAAAAACTAAACCTACTGCCATTGAGTCGATTCTGACTCATAGCAATCCTCATTGAGTTTCTGAGGTAGTAAATCTTTAGATTGTCCCATCTTCCTTCTGTGGAGTGGCTGGTTGTTTGAAGCACCAACCTTCTGGTGAGCAGTCAAATGCCTTAGGCACTGCATCACAAAATCCCCTTGTAATGCTTTACAATCCACAATATTTTTTTTCCTCTTGTGTTATTTTGTAAGGGGAATGTTTTGCGATAGTTCAGATTGGATTTTTTAATTAACAGAGTTGCCTGCATGAAGAAACACTTTCAAACCTACCTGTACCCCAACCATGAGGACAATAGGAAGCTGTTTGTAAAATCTTGGCCCGTTATGGCATGTGTCTGCTCCTTTCTAACCAAACAGTCAAATTTCCATTACTCAATATACATTACTCGCTTCTCCTCAGCTAGAGAAAACTAGCCATAATTCATTTTATGACATAGATTGAATGATTTTGTACTGTTCTCTACCAAATGTTTAGAGATTATTAAAGAGAGATGTCTAAATCATATAGATCTAAATAACATTGCCATAAAAAATTGAAATGCTAGAACAAATTAAAAAAAAGAAAGCAAAACAATAAGTAGCTTCTCTTATAAAATAACACTTTCACAATTTGGCATATTTTTCATAAGCAAATGAAAAGCACAACCAATATCTGTGTTTGTGACATGAATTAGTGATGTGAATCAGTGAGTCAACATTTGAACATGGTGATTGAAGTAGGAGTCATCATTTCCAAACAGAAAGCAAATCTTCTTTGGAGCCCCATCATTTTAAAACTTAGAAAATTGAGGCCCAGAAGTTAGAATATAATTTAGAAGAAAGTTGTGAACATAATGAAAACAAAAGGCAGAAAGAAAAAAGAGGAAGAATGAGGAAAAGTGTGAGGAGGTAAAGGTACCACAAGTCAGTTGTGTAAATAACATGCATGCTTTCTTCCATCTCCTCTTAGTCTCTGCTTAAAAGATTCTCTTGAAACTTTTATGTTAGATCTTTTCCAACTATTTCCTTCCAGTTTAGCTTCAGGTTAACAACATGCAGGGAAATTAAAAGCCTCTACATAAATCCTTAAGCAGATGTTGAAAAAATTATGGATGCAGCAGCATGTAGGCTAGGCTTTTAAATTCAACAAAGTTTCAAGAATGCAATTGGTTATAGTTACTTCCTTAAATATTTGTACCACTGAATCTTACATGATTTTGCAAAACTAAAAGTTTGTTCCTTCTTATGTAGACTGGGAACAAGATGAATGACTTAAAAAAAAAAGTCAAAATGAATGTGCTGTATTAATTTAAGTACCTCCAAGTTATATCGGTTCCTTTTCTTTTTCTATTTTAAGTAACATTTATTACAATGCATTAGTATTTGCAATGTCATGATGCAAGGCACATGATTGAAGTGCAGATATAGTATTTATTATATATTATTCCTTACGTCACATGAAGCCTGCTGCTAAATTGAAATTCAATATTTCCATATATCCCTCTATTTATAAAAATGAAGATTTTCTCAGTCTAAGCTATACTAAAATTCCAAATCAAAGTTTATAAGACCTGACACTTACAATGAAATAGTTACAAAAAGATTAAAGTCTATTAAAAAAAATAAAAAGGAATGTTGTCGTTTTCAGCAAATGTAAGTGGCTGGAAGCCAAGCTGAGGCAGCTCATGCCAGAAACCTGTACACCAGAGTCTTATCGAGAATGATTAGTTAACATCATTTTAATGATGAATTAATGAGCAGTAAAAGCATTCTAATTCCAATATGTACAAAACCTTCTATTTAAAGACATGGGACCAGGGAGAACAGCTCTGTGACCTTTGAGGTACTGGCAAAGGTTGGGTTCACTAGAGTTAACGCCCAATCCGTCTTTCAAGGTTAACTACACATGCCATGCTGGGAAATGAAACAATTACTAACGAATTTTATAGGTATATTCTGTCAAATTTAAAAGGCAATCAGAAGCCTAAATGAAAATTATGCCTGAGGAAAGCATATAAAAGGAGAGAAACTAGGCAGGTGTATGTATGTACCTCTATGTGTGTATGTGTGTGTTTACTAAGGCATCTTCAGAAAGAAGCAACATAAGCTCTTCAAGTAAAATACACCAGTGAAAAATCCTTATACCAAAGGAAGGGAATGCCAGCTTGTGAGACTGGAAGTGTATTCAGGAAGGACAGCATCTAATCATTTGGGCAACACTAGCACAGCAAGGGTAGAGGATTCATTATTCTGTAATTAACTTTTAATTAACTTTACTCTGCTTTACTTATTTTAGAAAATTAAATAAACTTCATTTTATTGCTCATGCTAAACCAATGAGCAGAAGCTAGTGTTCTGCTCTAATTAAAATAAGCAGTTGAGCAAAATTTTGTGTAAAGCATAATGAAGAACTGTTTCCGCACAATTGATATATTTCTTATGTTCTGAAACACTTTGATGGCTTTTTCAAGAATTCCATTAGTTGGAATATGAAGTCTTCTAAAATATGTGTTTTAAGAAATAATATTACAGGCTGGTCATCTTAAGTATGGGACACATAATAGATTTAAACTTACTGAGTAACATTTCAAATTAGGTGATTACGAGAAATGAGAAAGCAAGTGAGGCAAAGAGAACGTATTGTGCTATGACATCTGTCACCAAAGCAATAGCTATATATTCTCTGAACAGGAACAAAAAATAAAAAAGAGACATAGAAAGAAAGAGTGTATATACTACCTCCTTTCTATATTTCAGCTCTTTTATTCATTTTCAAACATTTATGTATGTTTTGGTATTAGGCCTAAGACAAGGGAGTTCAATAATCAAGAGCAATTCTAATGGATCCAATCATGTGCTACAAAAGAGTATTTAACAGAAGAAGAATGGACTGTATTTAATTTGGTAAACCTGAGTTTTAATATTCTTAAAATTAGAGTAAAATGAAATGACTTACTTCACTTGAACACCTCAAGTAAGATATTTTCAATTTTTAAAAATAATTCCTAAGGTATAGTATATAAAGGACTGTCACATACTTTTAAGGTATGATTCATGAAATTATTTCACTAGTTAAGGACTTTTGGCTTCCTTGCTGTCAATGACCAGCATCTTCTTCCAGTCTGGTTTCAGATTATAACTCTACACCCTTCTACAGTTTTGGATTTCTGCAGGCTCCTTTATGACTATTTTGATCACTTACAGTGCTACTCTAACAGAAATGCCACAGGTGGGTGGCTTTAACAAACAGGGATTTGTTCTCTTACAGTTTAGGAGGCTAAAAGTCAGAGTTCAAAGTGCCAGTCCTAGGGGTTAGGTGAAGGCCCCTCAACCTTGGCCTTTAGCTCTGCCTCTTGCTCCTGGCCCACTGGAGCTGGAGGCATCTCTTAACTCAGGCAGCTGCTGGCTGCTGAAGCTGATGGACCCAAGGTTGGCAAGTAAAATAGTACAGTCCAAATATTACCAAACAACATGGTGGGTCACTATTTCAAGTCCATTAACAATCTCAAGATGGGTAAACAACATGGTAGGCTGTTGACATTAAGACTTGGCTACATGCAGGGTCCAAGCACGCCAAAAAGCTCCAGACCATTCCCCAAACTGCTTCTTATATACTGGAAGCAGATTACACCCCTAAGGCAGCTACTCAGCTGCTCCAATAGATTTCACCACAAAGTTGATTACCAGTCTCATCTTCTAGAATAACTAAATCCAGCTGCCAAGCCACTCAAAACCAGGTCCAACAAAGTTGACACACAACTTAACTACCACAATGACTATAATCCCTGTGCTTTCCACTTTCCTCAATTTTTAATTTTTGCTGAATCTGCTCGTCCTCATCATGAGCTCTTATTTAAGCATTCTCTAAGGGACATCTGGTGGCATAGTGCCTAAGGCTCTTGACTGCTAACCAGAAGGCTGGTGGTTCAAACCCACCAGTCACTCCTTGGAAGGAAGGGTGGGCAATCTACTTCTGTAGTGACAGCATCTCAGAAACTCAAGGAGGGGTCACTGCGAGTCTGATCCGACTACACAGCAATGCATTTTGTTGCATTTTGTTTTTATGTTCTCTAAAGCCATCTTCTTTTGGTTTCACTTTATACTCAGCCTGAAAACATAGTCCATGTTGTCAGCAGGGTACATCCTAGCGTACTAGTAATGATTTCTCCAATCAGTACTCCTAGCTTTCCAGTCTTCACCGTCAAGAAAGCTTCACTTTCTCTACCTGTCTCCCAAAGTATTTATAGCACAAAGGAATATGTCCAAACCACTACCATTGAGTTGCTTCTGACTCATAGTGAACCCTATTGGGTTTCTGTGGTAGTTGGAGCTGTGTGTCAACTTGGCTGGACCACAATTCTGTGTGATTTAAGCAGTTGTGATGTGGGTTATTCCCATGATGGGATTGAATGTATATGTTTTGAGCAGCTAATCCATTGAAAGGGAGTTGCCCTCGGTTGTGGCCTGCTTCCAATATATTTATGGACATCCTGGGAAAAGGGACACTCTTCTGTGGTTCGGGATCCTGTTATGTTGCTTACAACTGTCCATGAATGAAAAATCCACCATTGGGCCTGGAGATCTTGAATTGTCATTCATTAAAGTCAACAGCCAGTATACTGCCTGCCAACCTTGAACTCATCAGCCCCAACAGCTGCATGAGTCAGGAAAAGACTCCAGCTTGATGTATGATCCAAAAACACAGGACTTGACAGATTCTGTAAGTGTGTGAGCCATTTTCCTAAGATAAATTTCTCTTTCTCTGTATGTATATATAAGCTTCTCTAGAGAACCCAGCCTGACACATTTGGTACTGGGAGTGGTTCTAGAGAGACAAAATCATAAAGATAGGCTTCCTAAATTAGTTCTCACCGATTCTGTTTTGGTTCTCCAATCTGACTAATTGTAAAGGCACTGGTGACTCTGCATCTATTAGTAAAGATGGCCCTGCTAATCTGGGCATGAGGTGGCAACATTAATATGCAAAATAGCACCACCAATAGATCAAGTATTTTTGAGAAGTGAGACTCTGGGTGATTGCATATTAGATACTTTTCTGCAGTTTTGTCAGTGAGGAGTATAAGGAAACTGGTTGGTTGGTCCCACTTACACCAGACAAAATGGTGAAAGAGTGAGATGAGTTCAAGGCTGCTGAGTCACAGCTCAAGTGCTGCATAGAAGACCTCAATGTTTGCAGTTGTGCCCTTATAAGAAAACCTTATGTCTTCTACTAACAGAGCTGATATTGCCGAAAACCAAACCCAGAGTCTTATTGTAAGGGTGGCTGAATTACAATGCCAATTAAATTGCCAACCCAGAATGGTGTCTGAGGTTAAAGTGAAAGCATTGATTGGGAAAGAATGGGATCCAGAAACCTGGGATGGGGACATATGGACAGACAGTCAGGAAGATGAGGATATGGTGCCTGTAAATTCTGTTGAATCCCTCCCATCTGAAGGGATTACTATAAAACCATTATCCCTTCCTCCTCAGTTTGATGGGATTAACCCAACTGTTCCTGGTGAGTCATTGTTTGAGGTAGATGCCCTGGAAAACATTGCTGAATTTTCTCGGGAACTTCCCCAACCACCCCATTTTGGCTGCTATACCTATAACTAAAGTTAAGTCCAAGCGAGCCCCAAAAGGTGAAATACAAATTGTGACTGAGCAGGTGGTACACTACACCTGAAAAGACCTACTAGATTTTGCTGACATGCACAGACAGAAACCTGGAGAATATGTTTGGGAATAGCTACTGAGGGTGTGGGATAATGGTGCAAGGAATGTAATATTGGATCAGTTTGAGTTTATTGATTTAGGCCCACTAAGTACAGATTCTTCATTCAATATTTCAGCTCAAGAGGTTAGGAAAGGATTTAATTGTTTATTTGGTTGGTTTACTGAAGCATGGATTATGCAGTGGCCTACCTTAAGGAGCTCTGGTAGCATAGTGCCTAAGGCACTTTACTGCTAATCAGAAGACTGGCCGTTCAAACCCACCAGCCACTCCTTGGAAAGAAGGTTGGGCAATCTACTTCCATAGTGATACTGCCTCAGAAACCCAAGGAGGGGTTGCCATGAGTCAGATATGGCTCAACAGCAGTGGGTTTGGTTTTGGTTTTTGGCCTATTTGGCCTGTGCAAAAAACAGATGGATCTTGGAGAATGACAGTGGATTATCGTAAACTTAATCAGGTGGTGACTCCAATTGCAATTTGTTCCTGATGTGGTTTCACTGTTTGAGCAAATTAGTACATCTCCTGGTACTTGGTATGCAGCTATTGGTCTGGCCAATGCCTTTTTCTCAATACCAATTTCAAAGGACCATCAGAAGCAGTTTGTGTTCAGCTGGCAAGGCCAACAATATACTTTTCACAGTGCTTCTCAGGTGTAACTCCTTAGCATTTTCATAATTTAGTCTGTAGGGATCTTGATCTCCTTTCCCTTCCACAAGACATTATACTGGTCCATTATATCGATGACATTATGCTTTCTGTTGTTGGTAGGTGCTAGTGAGTCAGTTTTGATTCACAGCAACCATATGCAGAACAGAACCGAACGCTACCTCATCCTGCGCTATCCCCATGATGTGTTTCAAGCCATTCCTGTGGCCACTGTGTCAACCGATCTCGTTGAGTGTCTTCCTCTTTTTCACTGACTTGCTACTTTACCAAGCATGATATTCTTCTCCAGGAACTGGTCCCTTCTGATATCATGAGCAAGAGATGAAATCTCACCCTCTTCACTTCTAAGGAGAATTCTGGCTGTACTTCTTCCAAGACAGATTTTTTCATTCTGGAAGTCCACGGTTATTCAATATTCTTCACTAACACCATAATTTAAACGTATCAGTTCTTCCATCTTCCTTATTCATTGTCCAGCTTTCACATGCATATGAGGTGACTGAAAAGGCCATGACTTGGGTCAGGTGCACCTTAGTATTTAAAGTGCCATCTTTGTTCAACACTTTGAAGAAGTCTTTTGCAGCAGATTTGCCCAATGCAATAAGTCATTTGATTTCCTGACTGCTGCTTCCATTGGCATTGATTGTGGATTCAAGTACAATGAAATACTTGACAATTTTAATCTTTTCTCCATTTATTGTAATATTGTTTATTGGTCGAATTGTGAGGAATTGTGTTTCTTTATGTTGAGGTTTAATTCATGCTGAAAGCTGTAGTCTTTGATTTCCACCATTGGTTTCTTCAAGTCTTTTTCACTTTCTACAAGTATGGTTGTATTGTCTGTATATCACAGTTGTTAATGAGTCTTCTTACAATCCTCATGCCACATTATTCTTCATATAGTCCAGATTCTTGGATTTGCTCAGCAAGAAGAAGAATAGTGAAGTGAAAATAAACAAGGCCAATCACCAAGCTTATATCAAAATCATCTTTAGTTAGACTTTCCTGAATCCTTTTAAATCTGCTTAGCACAGCTCCTGGTACACAAAGGTTGTTTAGAATATTTTCCACATTTTTTTTTTCTTCCTTGTTTGTTTGTTTATTTCTAAGGGAGCAAATAAATGAATCCCATTCACATTCCTCTATCTTAGTTTCAGCTAATCACTCCCTGGTTTGCAATGATCCTTTCATTCATCTTTGATTACACACTACCTCAAGAGAGCAGCAAGCTTCTAGTTACTCCTTAAACCAATTTTCTTAAGATTAAAAACAAAAACAAAAACACTACTCCAGAGGTTTTCTAAAAGTACAGAAGTGAGGAGAGAAGCAAATTCACAAGTTTCAAAAATACTATGATCTGAAAGCAACCAACCATGCATCAGTCATTAATTAAAGTAATTGAATTAACACTTCTCAGCTAATATTTTGTTTAAAAAACAGCAAGTGTACTATTTATTATTGGGTTTTCTTTTTTTCCCCTGGATGAAAAGGGTTATTTATGGAAAGAAATAGATCTTATTTTTTCAGTAATTTTTGTTGTTGCTATTATTATCACCATTATTATTTTAACATTTTCTTTGAGAGGGTCTGAACCTATAGAATTAAAGCAAATATAAAGAGGATGTCATAGGTGGATCTCTCTGTAAGACTCAAGAAATATGTGTAGATCTATTATCACGAACTCCAGCCATCAGTACTTTTCTCATTGCTCTTGATCTAATGCAAATACATAATCAATACAGGGAGTTACTGGGTGACAAACTATAATACAACAGTTGGTCTTAATACAGGCAGAGAATTTTCATTTATATCAGCTGCTTCTCAAGTATGGGTAGATTTTTTTTTGGAAAGAGAATTCCTGGAGAATAACACATCCCAGAAAGAATTACAGTTAACATGTTTCACACATCCTGAACAAGGGCACACTCTGATCCTGTGAGCTTCACTGTTTTCCATTCATCCCTTCAACATTTTTGATTTACTCTCTGTGGCCATAGGTACATCATTTCCAATCTTTCTCTAAACTTTCTGTATTGTCCTTGATTTTTATTTCTAATGCTAAATCCTCTTACTGTTGCAAAGAATTTCTTAATGTAATGTAAAGTTGAAACATTTTCTTCTTTAGTTTCAGATCAGTGCTTCTTGTCCTTCCATCTTCTGATGCTTTGAATAATCACATTCTTTCATTTATGCAGACACTTGTAAGGCCTTTATAGTCTGTGATCAAATCCCTCTCAATCTTCTCCTCTCTTGGCTATATAAATGTCTATGACCCTATATTCATGCAACACTCTACTTGTAACATTTTGTTGCCTTTCTTTTTTTATTATTATTAATTTTCCATTAACTCTTTCAATTCTTATACAATTTTTCCATTGTCTGGATAAATAAAAATATAGTAAGTCACTTATTTTTGTCATATGCTATGCATAGTTTAGTATCTTAAAATAAGAGTTTGTTGCTATGTTGAGTTCGCTAATCATTGTTGTTGTTGTTATGTGCTGTAGAGTTGAACCCAACTCATAGCGACCCCTCCTTGAGTTTCTAAGGCAGTATCACTATGGAATTCGATTGTCCAACCTTCTTTCCGAGGAGTGACTGTGGGTTTGAACTGTCAACCTTCTGGTTAGCAGTCAAGTGCATTAGATAGATTATGTTTACTCTACAATTATTATATATTAAATTGTTTCTGGATTATAGTGTTCATAGCTCTTGCTTTAATTTCCATGAGTTCATTTCCTGAAAGAGCCTCAATACTTTGAGCCAATAGAAATACCTAGATTGACACTGAAAAAAAGGATTATATCCTTAATAGTTTGTTGATTACAGCTGCAAAAACCTGGCCTCTAGCTTGTATTCCCTCATCATAAACTTAATAATTAATTTTAAATATAATTATTATTTATAAGGTCTCCTATTACTATATAGTTTATAGAATTTTTTAAAGAATAGCAATGCTAGCTATTTTTGTAATGTTTACATTTTGGTAGTTACATATGTTTACCTATATTACACATATATGCTACACACACATGTACATACATATACACATATATATTTTAAAAGCTGTGTGTTCTGGTTACCTAGTGGCATTCTGACAGGAATATACCATAAATGGGATGGCTTGAACAAACAGGAGTTTATTCTGTTACAATTTTGCAGGTTAGAAGTCCAAGTTCAAAGTGCCAGGCTCTAGGGGCTGGGTGAAAGCCCCTCGACCTTGGTCTTGAGCTCTGCCTCTTGCTTCTGGCCCACTGAAGCTAGAGGCATCTCTTCACTCTTCACAGATGCTGGCTGCTGAGGCTGACAAACCCAAGACCGACAAGTGAAAAGGCACAGTCCTGATATTACCAAATCACATGGCAGGTCATTGATTCAAGCCCATTAAAACTTCCAAGATTGACAGAGCATGGCAGGCTGCTGAATAAAGACTCAGCTACATGGACGGGTCAAGTGTGCCAAAAAGCTAGAGACCTTCCTCAAAACTGCTTCTTACATACTGGAAGCAGACCACATACCTAAAGCAGACACTAAGCTGCTCCAGTAGATTCCACCATGGAACTGATTGCCAGTCTCACCAAGGGGAATAACTACATCAGCTGCCCAGCCAATCAACCAGGCCCGACCAAGTTGACACACAAACTTAGCTACCACAATTCCACCACTTGTCACCTTGGCACCTGTACAAATCTTAATTGGGTGGCATCTGTACAGATGTCCTTCACTGGGTGGCTCCAGTCCCCTAGTTCTTCTAAGTGATGAACTCACCCCCTTGGCCTGGCTGGCCCTGTTCCTGTACCTCTTGGGCATGACAACCCTTTTCTCTCACTCTTGGCCAGTGGCTATGGCCCCATCCTGTTGGGTCACATGAACAAACAGTCCCATACTCCAGAACCAAGTTGGTGAAGGTCAGACTCTTTGAAACCAGAAGGCTGTGGTAGTGCCATCCCCAGAGGCTATGGTCCTACCCTTTGAGGCTGAGGTAGCTCTGCTTCCTCTTTCCTTAGTCTCTCGGCTTCTATCAATTAATGCCTGAGGGCAACCCACTGAAAAATTAAACCCTCGGAAACCCAAGGAGGGGTCGCTATGAGTCGGGACCGACTCGACGGCAAACAACAACAACAACAATATGATAATTTAAAAATACATTAAAAAACTCTTTTTTGAAGAATTGTGAGAAAAAAAAAAAGCAAGCTGTAGGGTTTATTTGTTGGTCTCTGTAAGCATGAGTAGGTGATTGTATGTGTGTGTGTGTGTCTTTTGGGGGATGGTTAGTCCTTAAAAGTCCACAGAGTATTTCTTAAAGGAACTCAAAACAAAAGGTGATTCATTTTAAGGTCTCTAATTTATAGTTATTTATTTTCATTTTATTTCTATTGCAGTTTGGGAAATACAAAATATATGAAAGGAGAGGGGAAGTAGAAGATTGGTGTCTTAGACTGAGTTTTCCAGAGAAGCAAAACCAGTGAAACTTATATGTGTATATATACCTGGGAGATTTATCTTAAGGAATTGGCTCACATGGTTGTAGAGGCCGACAAGTCCCAGGTCTGTAGGTCAGATGTCTCCCAATTCACCTAGCTGCAGGGGCTGACAAACCCAAGATCTGCAGGTAAGACTGCAGGCAACTGGCTCACAGATTATGGAAGCCAACAAATGCTAAATCAGCAGCCAATACAGCAAACCGCTGTCTCAAAACCTAAGAACCAGATGACGACAAGCCAGATAAAGAATCTAGAGCATGCAAAAAGGGAAAAGAAAAAAAAAAGTCACCAAGCTTTGCCAAAATGTCCATTTATGTTGGATGCAAGCCACATCCCCTAGGAAACTCCTCTTATGACAGACTGGCTGATCACATCAGATCATATGATGGAGGTGATTACTTTAATCACAAGATGGAGACTAATTATATCATTATATAACTGCCAAACAAACCACTGAGAACCATGACCTAGAGAAGTTGACACATAACTATTGCAATGAGAAATAAAATAAAAGAAATGAGAAAGTACAAAAGAGACTAGAAAGATGGATATTTAACTGGAAAATTTCTTATTAAGCTCAATTTTTAAAATATTATATATATTGGGGGTCAGGCAAGCTTAAAAAATTATAATGAAATCCTGAGTTTATTCCAAACTTTGACAGTTGTCAAAGATCTGTTATCTTTATTGTGCTAAATAAGTGCAATATATGATTATTTTAAAAATGCTATATGATTTAGTAAAAACACATAGTAATTTTATTAAGAAGTAAAATTTTACATATTTGAAAGTGGTAAAATTTTTATGGTAGTATCAAAACACTACTGAAATTAAGTCCAAGTGGATATTGAGTTAAGGCTCTCAGAAATGGCACCCTTCTTATGAAATCATGTACTAATCAACTTTATCCCATGCTTCATATTTTGCTTCAAAGGAAATGCACATCATCACCAAATATTCTATCTAAAATGCAATTTGTGAACTATCCATCCACACTCTCAGGAAGTGGTGGGGGTCTGTGCCCACCTATCCCTTGCTTCACTAACAGATTTTAGGTGAACTCTTCTATTTTAGATAATTTCTGCAGTGATGATTGTTGTTCCTGGTTGGTGCTGGGGAGTTGTTTTTGATTCATAGCAATCCTATGTGACAGGAGAATTTCCCTGAAGATTCCAAAGATTACCATTTTGTAAATTGTAATCACCAATACATCTTCAGTATGTACTACCTAAATATATTTGGCATGGCCCTAAAGTTGTCCATGACTTCCACAGAAGTGGAAGCATCTCAGACAACCCTCCCAGGAGACAATGCCTCCTAATAATGGCAGAGAGTAATAGAAAAAGACAATAATGATGGCAGTACATTATAAAACACACAAGATATAAAAAATCATTTTTTATTTTAATTTTGTATTTGTTCTTCCTTGATCAAGGGAGCCAGCTTTGCAATACTAATACAGGCAATTGCAATTCTGAAATAAAAGAAGTTATACAAACAATTCTACTTCTCTCACTGCTTCTGCCATTAAACACCAGATCTGTGCACATCTTTCCAGTCTCATATGTTATTGTTTATTCTATTATCTTAAACAACTCCTCACATAACTAAAAGTAGTCATTGTCAAGTCAATTCCAACTCATACTAACCTCATGTGTGAAGAATAGAACTATGCTTCGTAGAGTCCATAGGTTGTAATCTTTCAGAAGTAGAATGCCACGTCTGTCTTCAGAGGTGTCTCTCACTGCCCACCTTTTTTTTTTATTTTTGGTTAGTAGCCAATCATTTTACCATTCGTGCCACCCAAGGTTTATAAATACACACACTCCATAGAGTCTCATCCTCTGACTGTGGGCATGGAAATTCCTTCATTAGGCAATAACATTCTCATACCTCAGTTATTGGTTGTAAGCCTTTCCCATAGTTTGCTATCCTGATCTTGAATAACAATCTTCTTTATTATCAATGATTACTCTTTTTTTTTTTTAAATTGTGATTTGGTTGTAAGTTTACAGAACAAATTCACTTTTCATACAGCAGTGTCCATACACTTTGTTTCATGACACTGACTACAATTTGCCACAATGCAACAGCTCACCTCCCATTTCCTCCCGATAGTTACCTCTTCCCAGTGTCCATCCCTCCATGCACTCCTGCC
The DNA here is from genome assembly GCF_000298275.1 of Orycteropus afer afer. NCBI lineage: Eukaryota > Metazoa > Chordata > Mammalia > Tubulidentata > Orycteropodidae > Orycteropus > Orycteropus afer. Next base: position 1,314,377 of record NW_006921594.1, read on the forward strand.
CCCTGAACTGTCTCCCTGTGAATAAAAAGCCTTTCTTTCTCACATGATTCTTCTCTCCAAGGAGTGTATCTACCTTCGGTAAATGTTCAACTCACATGCCTGTCTTTTATTTGGCTGGAGGCCACAGGTGTGGGTTCAATACCAGACCTGAAGGGCAGCTAGGGGCCATGGTCTCAGTGAATCCATCAGGATCTATCAGACCAGCAAATCTGGTCCTTCTTTTTTTTATTTTCCGAATGATTTTGAGTTTTGTTCCACATTGCTCTCTCTCTCTATCCAGGATCTCCTACATAGATTCCCCTCCGAGTGGTTGACATTGGTAGCCGGGCACCATCTTGTTCTTCTGGTCTCGTAGTCATATAGGCTGTGGATCACATGGTGTACCAGTCGCCAGGAATAATTGTTTCCATGAATCTTTGGTTTTCTTCATTCTTCTTTGCTCTGGACAAGGAGAAACCCATCGTTGCATCCAGATGACTGCTTGCAAGCTTTTAAGATCCCAGTTGCTACTTGCCAAAGTAGGAGGTGGAACAATGTTTTGTGTAGTATGTTATGCCAATGGAGCTTGATGTCCCCTGCAACTATGGTCCCAAGCCTACAGGTTCAACTGTGGTAATATAGTAAGCTCCCTCTTGGTAGCTCGCTGTGACCAAGAAGTGACTACAACCTTGTCCCTTGTCAGCTCTACTATAAACCTGGGAATTCTTACAGAGCATACAAATACACTTGTAGAACCATTGTCTGCCAACCCTATACATGGTCTTGGGTACACTCCCTGCTGTATAGACATACCTAATAGTTGAGCCTGTCCACCCATCTATCAACCCATAAACTCATGTTTGCCTGACAACACAGTACTGTATGTGCAAAAGGGTTCATCTTTGTTGTCTCTACCTCCCATGTACCTCTCTCTGTCTTCCTCTTTCTCAATGCCACTATGTTGATCACTCATGTTTGGTACATTGTCCTTCTCTTCACCCACATCAATACTTATCTCCACCTATCTAACAGTGTTCCCTACCCTCTGCTCCCATCCCTGGTAACCAACAACAAAAAAAATTTCCTTCCACAGATAAAACTTTCCTTGACTTTTACAACAATGGACTAATACAATCTTTGTCCTTCTGTGATTGACTTACTTCACTCCGCATTATGTTCTCCAAGTTCATCCACATTATGTGGTGTTTAGCAGATTCCAGGTTATTCTTTAGGGTTTCATAGTATTCCATTGTGTGTATATATCATAGTTTGATTATCCATTCCTCAGTTGATGGACACCTAGGTTGTTTCCATCTTTTGCCTATTATAAATAGTGCTGTGATGAACATGGGTGTGCATATGTCTGTTCTTGTCATGGATCTTACTTCTTTAGGATATATACCTAGTAATGGAATGGCTGGGTCAAATTGTATTTCTAATTCTAACTTTTTACTGCTTTCCACAGTGGTTGTACCATTTTACAGTCCCACAAGCAGTGTATGAGAGTCCCAATCTCTCCACATCCTTGTCAGCTTTGTTATTTTCTATTCCATGGAACTTTGCTACTAATGCTGAAACAAGATGGTATCTCATTTTTCTTTTGATTTGCATCTCTCTAATGGCTAATGATTGATTGTGAGCATTTCTTCATATGTTTGTTGGCTGCCTGAATATCCTCCTTGGTGAAGTGTCTATTCATGTCTTCTGTCCACCTTTTAATTGGATTGTTTGTCCTTTTGTTATTGAGGTGTTGGAGTTTTCTATAAATTCTAGAGATGTCCCTTGCTAGATATGTCATTGCCAAATATTTTTTCCCAATCTGTAGGTTGTCTTTTGACTCTTTTGGAGAAGTCTTTGGAAGCACATAAAAATTTCATTTTTAGAAGATCCCATTCATCTAGTTTCTCTTCTTCTGTTTTTACATTTTGAGTTTGCTTGATAGTCTATTTATGCCATGCATTAGGGCCCCTAAATTTGCCCCTAGGTTTTCCTGGAGAACTCTATAGTTTTAGGTTTCCCATTTAAGTCTTTGATCCATCTTCAGTTAGTATTTGTGTATGGTGTGAGGTACAGATCTTGTTTCATTTTTCTGCAAATGGATATCCAGTTTTGCCAACACCATTTATTAAACACACATTCTCTTCCCAATGTAATGGATTCCAGCCCTTTGTCAAAGATCAGCCGACCATAGGTCAATGGATCTATTTCTGGGTTCTCAATTCTATTCCATTGGTCTATGTGTCTGTCATTTTACCATTACGAGGCAGTTTGGACTACTGTGGTGGTATAGTAGGTTTTGAGATCTGGCAGTGTGAGACCTCCTACTTTGTTGTTCTTCAATAGTGTTTTGCTTATCCAAGGTCTCTTTTCTTTCCATGTAAAATTAGTGATCGGTTTTTCCATATTCTTAAAAAATGTTGATGGGATTTGGATTGGGATTGCATTGAATAATAGATTATTAAATTATTATTATTGAATAGATTGCTTTGGGTAGAATTGACATTTTCACAATATTCAATCTTCCTGTCCATGAGCATGGTATATTCTTCCATTTATGTAGATCTCTTATGGTTTCTTGAAGTAGTTTTTTATAGTTTTCTTTGTACAAGTCTTTTGTGTCCCAGCTAAGATTTATTCCCAAGTATTTTATTTTTTTGAAAGCTATTATAAATGGTATTAATTTTCCTATTTCTTTTTCAGCAATATCTTTGCTGGTATAGAGGAATCCAACTGATTTTTGGATGTTGATCTTGTATCCTGCCATGATGCTAAATCTCTCAATTAGTTCCAGTAGATTTTTGACTGAGTCTCTTAGGTTTTCTAGGTTATAGGATCATATCATCAGCAAATAGGGATAGTTTGACTTTGTCCTTACCAATATGAATGACTTTGATTTCCCTTTCTTGCCTTATTGCCCTGCCCAGGACTTCATGATTACTCTTGGCTCAGGATAAATTTTGTTACTGCTTCACTGACTTGTAAATCTTTTAGCAACTTCAACTTGGGTTCACAAAATCAAGTCTATAATCTCAGGCAAAAGATCAAAGACAGAGATAAGTTTTCCCAGCATCCTTTACAGCCTAGTGTTCACATTTCTATATGTTGATGTTGTCGGTAGGTGCTGTCAAGTAGTTTCTGACTCATAGCAACCCCAATGTACTACAGAACAAAACATTTCCTGGTCCTGTGCCATCCTTACAATCTTGCTTGAGCCAATAGTTGCAGCCTCTGTGTCAATCCATGTCTTCAAGGGTCTTCCTCTTTTTTGATGACCCTCTGCTTTACCAAGCATGATATCTTTCACCAGCGACTGGTTTCTCCTAGTAACATAACCAAAATGAGAGAGAGAAAGTTTGGTTATTCTTGTTTCTAAGCAGTGTTCTAGGTACACTTCTTCAGACATAGATTTTATTTGGTTTCTTCTGAGAGTCCATGGTATATTCAATATCACAATTATTCACCAATACCACAATTCAAATTCATCGATTTTTCTGTGGTCTTCCTTATTCATTGTTCAGCTTTCACATGCAGATGAGGGTATTGAAAATACTTAGGCTTGGCCAGGTGCACCTTAGTATTCAAAGTGACATCTTTTCTCTTTAATACTTCAGAGAGGTCTTTTGCAGCAGATTTTCCCAGTGCAATACATCATTTGATTTCTTGACTACTGTTTCAATGGACATTGATTGTGAATACAGGTAAAATGAAATCCTTGACAACTTAAATCTTTCCTCCATTTTTCATAATGTTTACTAGTCAAGTTGTGAGAATTTTTGTTTTATGTTGTGGTATAATTCATATCGAAGACTGTAATCTTTGGTCTTCATCAGCGCATTTCAAGTCTTCTTCACTCTCAGCAAGTTGTGTTATTTGCATATCACAGATTGTTAATAAAATTTTCCTCTAATCCTGCTGCTGCACTGTTTCTCATATAGTCCAACTACTCAGGTTTTTGCTAAGTTACAGACTGAATGAGTATGGTGAAAATATACAACCCTGATGCACACCTTTCCTGATTTTAAAGCATGCCTTATCCTCTTGTTCTGTTCGAATTACTGCCTTTTGGTCTATGTGCAGGATCCTCATGAACACAATTAAGTGTTCTGGAATTCCCATTCTTTGCAATGTTATCTATAATTTGTTATGATCTACACAAACACCTTTGCATAGTCATTAAAACAAAACTACACATCTTTCTGGTAGTCTTTGCTTTCAGCTAAGATCCATCTGACATTAGGAATGATATCTCTCATTCCATGTCCTCTTCTGAAACCAGCTTGAATTCCTGACAGTTCCCTGATGACGTACTGCTTCAATTATTTTTTATTTATCTTCTGCAAAATTTTATGTGCATGTGATATTAATGATATTGTTCAATAATTTCCACATTCTGTTGGATCATCTTTCTTTGAATGGGCACAAATATGGACCTCTTCCAATTGGGTGGTTGGGTAGCTGTCTTCCAAATTTCTTGGCATAAATGCGTGAGGGCTTCCAGTGTGCATCTGTTTGTTGAACATGTCAAAGGGCATTCCATCAATTCCTGGAGTCTTGTTTTTTGCCAATTCCTTCAGAACAGCTTGGACTTCTTCTTTCAATACTGTTGGTTCTTGATCATATGCTACCTCCTGAAATAGTTGAACAATGACCAATTCTTTTTGTTACAATGACTCTATGCATTCCTTTTCTTTTGATGTTTCTTGCATCATTCAATATTTTGCCCATACCCACTACCCACTGTCACTGAGTTGATTCCAACTCACTGTGGCGCCATAGGACAGAGTTGAACTCCTCCATAGGGTTCTAATGCTGCAAATCTTTAAGTAGTAGGCTGCCTCATCTTTCTCCCACAGAGCAGCTGGTGAGTTTGAACAGCTGACCTTTTGGTTAGCAGCCTAATATTTTAACCACTATGCCACTAGAACTTATTTTGCCCATTGACTCCTTCAATATTGCAACTGAGGCTTGCATTTTTTCTTCAGCTCTTTCAGTTCAAGAAATGTCCAATATATTCCTCACTTTTGCATTTCTAACTCAAGGTCTTTGCCCATTTCATTGTAATAGTTCACTTTGTCTTCACGAGCTGCCCTTTGACATCTTCTGTTCAGCTCTTCTACGTCATCATTTCTTCCATTCACTTTTACTACTCTTTTGTTCAAGAAGAAGTTGCAGCGTCTCTTCTGACATCCATTTTGTTCTTTTATTTCTATCCTGTCTTTTTAATGACCTTTTACTTTCCTCATGTGTGATGTCCCTGATGTCATCCCACAACTTATCTGGTCTTTTTTGGTCATTGATGTATCAAATCTGTTCTTGAAAAAGTCTCTAACTTTAGGTGGAATTTGCTCAAGGTTGTATTTTGGCTCTTGTGTATTTTTAATTTTCTTCAGCTTCAATTTGTGCTTTTGAGCAACTGTTGGATTGTTCCACAGTCAGTTTCTGGCCTTGTTATCACTGATGACATTGAGCTTCTCCATCAACTCTTTCTACAGATGTAGTCAATTTGATTCCTGTGTATTCCATCTAGAAAGGTACACATGTATAGCCATTGTTCATGTTTTTTTAAAAAAGATAGTTGTAACGAATAAGTCATTGGCCTTGAAAAATCCGATCATGTAATTTCTAGTATCATTTCTATCACCAAGGCTATATTTTCCAACTACTGATGCTTCTTCTTTGTTTACAATTTTCACATTACAATCACCAGTAATTATCAATGCATCTTGATTGCTTATTTGATCCATTTCAGACTGCAGAAGTTGGTAAAACTCTTCAGTTTCTTCATCTTTGGCTTTCGTGGTTGGTGTGTAACTTTAAGTAATAGTAGTAGTAAACAATCTTCCTTGTAGATATATGGATACTATCCTTTCTTAATAATGAAACATACATTTATGTAATTATAAATAGTGTAACTATCCATGGTATCTCTCATACAATTCTTACAATAAATGCTATTTTTATCTCCCATAAGTTTTCACATATAGAAAAACAAACAAAATATTATCTTGCTCTCCTTCTAATTTCAGTGTTAATGTAAAATTAGTAAAATTTAATGTTTTACATTAGATGGTTATTTTAAACCATCTCTCAACCTTCAGTATTTCATTATTTCCTTAATCATATTTTTTGTTGTTGTCAGTTGACATGGAATTGCCCCCAATTCATGGCCACCCCATGCAAAATGAAATGAAAACATTATCCATTCCTACACCATTCATTGATTAACTGCAGATCAAACTGTTGTGATACACTGAGTTTTCATTGGCTGATTTTCAGAAGTAGATTACCAGGAATTTCTTCTAGTCTGTCCTGATCTTGAAGCTCTGCTGAAACTTATTCACCATCATAGAAACATGTAAGCCTCTTATGACAGATGAATGATAGATGTGCATGAGGCACATTGGCCTGGAGCCAAAACTTCATCTCATGCATGAAAAGTGGGAATCCTACCACTGAACCACTACTGCTCCACTAATTATATATAGTTAGTTTTTTCTATTTATTTTTGCAAGAGGACAAATGTCAAATTTACTCAGGCATGGGGCTGGGCTAAGGCCTAAGGCCATGAAACTACAGATAAATTTCCTAAGATTGCTGTAAGTTCAAGACTTAGCCAAGGGTTCAAAAAACCTCAGGTCAAGTTGCAAACCAAATGAAGTGAACTCTCAGTTCTCAGCGGCAAGTTGACAAGCCATAAATCATAAAATCAAAGCAGGGATGAGGGGATCTGTGACATTCATGACCTCAGCAGGTGAAAAATCTGGGAATTGTGATGTCAAAGGAGAAGGGGACAGGTTCAGTTAGTTCAGCATGATCAATATATGCAAAAGGCCATGACCAAGATGTCTGGTTTTGTAGGAGAATTGCCCCAATAATCATATAAAGAGACTAGAATACTATTATATTCTGGCTTCTTCCTTGTAAGCATATAGCCTTGTACTTGCTAGCATATGTAGAGAGAAATGAATAAGCCCTAACAAAATGCAGTATATGGGGCAATAGTGACTTCTAAATGATCACAGGCAATCATTCAACACACATTTATTGATCCTCTACTATGTGTCAGTGCCAGCACTAGGCATTGGAGAGACAACTACCAATAGGACATATAGTTCTTACCTTCTAAATGTACAATCTAGTAATGGATATAGATAAGAAATGGGTAAAGTGCTATGTCATGTAGAAATATCAAATAATCTGATCGTACGTGATGCAAACACCCAATTCAGATTCTAAAGTTAAGGAACTTTCTAGAGGTATAGAAAGTTAAGTTGAAAGTTCAAGCATAAGAAAGAGGAAGGGGGAAAAGTATTTCAGGCGGGGGAAAAACATGGACAAAGAAGAGGCCAAAACATGAGACAGATGTGGAGCATTAACAGAAGTACAAGTAGTCGGATGTGCCTGAAAGGGCACTGGGGATTTGAAGGAGGTATTAGAGACCCTTCGGGGAGTGAAGCAAGAAAAGACATTAAAGATTCCACCATTTATGTCCTGTACCTTAAAGAACAGAAGCAGTTAAAGCATTTGACTAAAATCATATGGAGCCAGGGTAGGGCCCAGGAGGGTGGAGTTCCGGGCTTTGACTAGTAGCTGTAGTAAAGTACTGCCTAATGAATGTGTACTAGGAACAATGTACACACTTAGCTTTCTTCCTTGTCTCCCTCCTTTTGCCTTTGACCTCACATTTGCTCAGTGAGTAACCCCCCAATATACTCTGTTCAAGTTATCTTCTTTTTGTGCTAACCCAGTGTCTAAATCTGGTCACTTCCACACCTAATTTTGGCCCACGGTATTAGCCTTGACAGCTCATTTATATTTTTTCAATCATCTGATCTTGATTTTAATTTAGCCAGACCTCAAATAGAGGTATTCTAATATGTCTACTTCAATATGCTCTTATACCTTTATGTCTTATAATTTTACAGATATTATAAATTTCAGTTTAAAAATCTTATAATGCATCTATTAGAGGCCAGGCACTGTGAAGGTAATAAGCACATAATGGTGACTAAAATAACACTCCCCATCAAGAAACTCATAGATTCATTTATAAGATATACATATAAACAGAGAATTGGAAATAAAACAGTAAATACTAAAACAGATATATGGATAAAGAGGCATGGCACAGACCAACAAAAAAGTCTACCTAAGTCGGTCAGAAATGGCTCTGGGTCATAATTGATTTGTGTCTGGAAGAATGAAGAGGAGCATACAGGACAGAGAAATTGTAAAGAAAGACAATAAAGAACTTCACTGTGGGTCATAATTAGCATTAATGAAGGATACTATGAAACCGGGTTGTACAGAGGTTGGGGCTGGATTTTGAAGGCCACAGTCAAGGTAAGGAATCTGAATTTTTCCTATAGGTAACAGAGATCAAACATCTTTCTTAACTATGCACTAGTCATCTTTTAATATCTTTTTAAAAATTAAAAAAAATGATAAAAATAACTGACAATTTTAGAGGATTGCCTAGATTATGGTAAACTTGGTGGTGATAAATCTTACTTGGTGCTTGTCTCAGTAGTTCAAGTTAATGTCAAAAGATGATGAACATTTCAAAAAAGAAGATAGAATTCATCACGTTTCTGAACTAGAATGGGTGAAAAGCCTAGGTTGGTAGTGGTAGTTAGATTATAGAGATACGTGGATTCTTTGGACATAGATGTAGAGATACCAGAAGTCAAGGTTTATTCATATGTTTCTGATTTGCACGTTTAAAGGGAATGTGGTGCATACACTGGGATGGGAGCATAGAATATGCTATTGAGTTACTTTAGACCTGTCTGTTCCTGCCCTTTGAGACATGGAGAAGTGGATTCAAGTAGGCAGAAGGTTATAATGGTCTATAGCTCACAGGAGAAGCCTAACAAGAGATGATTAACATTTTGGTGTTGCTACTGTAGATGGTAATTGAAGCCAAAGAAATAGATCAAGGTGGCTTAAAAAAGAATGCAAAGTAAATAAGAGTCCTGGAAAAACTCTTGAGAAACTACCACATTTAAAACCCAAAAAGAGGTAAAATGAGCTGAAGCAGTAGCTACAGTGGTAGGAGCAGAACGGTCAACCAGAAATTATGGCCACAACATTCAAGAAAATATGTCAAGGAGAAGAGAATGATCAATAATTTTTAGTAAAATTGAGAGGTCAAGAAAGATAAGGTCAGAAAATTCATTGCAAAAAGTCATTGATAATTAAGTCAAGGTTATTTTTCAGAAAAATTTGTGAGGAAGGAAAATTATTTTAAGGAGAATTTGTGTAGGAAAGGAATAGTGATGTGAGTACAGATAACACATTCGAAATGTTTGGTTGCGAAAGAGAAAAGAAAGATAGGACCGTAACCGGAGTGACAATTGTGATTGAGTTGTTTCTTTTATAACGGACAAGACTAGATCATGAAGGGGGAATTGTAGATTAAGAATGAAAGAATAATTGATTATTACTGCCTTTGTCTTAAAACAAAATGTTCTTTCTCAGTTTAGAGGTGCTCTTTGGTAAATGAACACTGTATTGAGTTTTAAATGATCAAAGATTACAGAGAATCAGGAGCCAGTGGTAGTCAATAGGCAGTCCATTGGATGGAAGTATATTTATTTTGGGGCCTGAACCTGCAGGAAAAAAGAGAAACTTATATATTTGCTCATATTTTCCATCTTGAATTGTAAAAAAAAAAAAAAAAAGTAACTGAATAAGAGTTTTAGCTCTCTTCTCTTTAGTTCTATAATCCACATATGGAGAAAATAGAATCCACTCAGCAGGTTGCGAGCTTGTGCTTCTAAACATATTTAGTTGAGCAAGAGGGCACAAAACGGAACCATATGTGTTTTCTTTTAAGGTAATTGGCTTCAGTAGTATTGTCAGCGCTTCTGAGAGCCCTTTCCACATGCAGGTTGCCATACTTTTTATAAATACTCTGTGTTGAATCATTTTGATGGCATTTATTAAACCCTCCTTGCAAATATTTATTCATTGTTTTATGGTATTTATGAAAATAATAGTCTGTATAATAAGATATATTGTAAAAACGATAAATCACAAACAGATCCACCAAAGATATATTTTAAACATTCAATGCCATTTTAGGAATAGCCAGTTAAAACAAATAGGCTTTGTACCAAGGTTTGAAGGTCAATAAACATAGTAAGTTTGGGTCAGAAATGAATTTCCTAAAATGATGATCTTCCAAGTTTCTTGCCCATGGAATCCAAATCCTAGGACTATTGCAATGAATCCTCACTGTGACTTTACTTTCCTTGCTTTAAAACAGCATTAATAGAGATTCTTGGCAATATTGACCTTGATGTGGCATTTAACATTTGCAAAGAAATCCTCTGACATATTTCTGTTCACATGGAGAAATCTATTTATGTTGCACCACTACACATATATTCAGTGTGGTACATTTCCAGTGGTCCGTGCTTTCAGTTTACAAACTCTGTTTAAAGTAAGATCTTGTCTTCTCACAATCAGAATTACTTTTGCAGCACCGCTCTCTCTCAAGTCTTTTATACATGCCATGTTCAGGGAGCTCATTCACTAAATGTTCTTCACTTAAGAACAGCCACACCAGAGGAGAAAACTAGCTTGAACAGTGAAATCATCAACTGGCAATATTTTGCACATTATACAATTTTGTAACTTATTCATTAGTAGTCTAAACAGTGTGATTTTCCAAACACAAAAGTGGGATTGTCATACAATGTTAGTTTTAAAATCTATTGATTTAAACTATTATGCTATTGCCTTCTGTCTAAGAATTTATTTCTGTTTTTCCATTTTCAACCTTACTGCCTGTTTTCCAAAGAGATTATAGTTCGATTTTGTACCCATACAGTTTTCCCTTAGTCAGTTGCATGACAGCCAGATAGTCTAGTTAGTTTATTCCCTTTCACATTCTGTTCTGTCAAAACTGTTCACTTAGATTTCCCCAGATCACTACTAGCCATGAACAACACTGCTCTGCACAAAACCTGCTGTCCATGCTCTACACCACCTGCCATTACGTCCAACACTTCCCTTATTCTCTGGGATGTGTCACTCATGTGTTTCAGCAAATGCCAGCTGTCCCTTCTATCCAGACACTATCCCTCCATCAGAGACATTTTACAAGCATTCCGTATTCATTTTACTTGTCACTTTCCTCTGCTTAGCAAATACCCGTCATTCATTCACTCCTTCTCTATCTTTTCTCACCAAGTACTACATTCTCTATCCTAATGCTCGAGTTTCCTATCAAATCCCTCATTTTCTTTTGTGACAATATTTTTTCCATTAAACTGTTCCTTTTATTACATCTTTGTTCCTTTGATTATATCTTCTGTTAGGAGCACTTCCAAAAATAACTTTTTTTTTTTTTAAGTGTATATCATCTGTTTTTCTATGTGGACCCAAATGATTAAGGCTATATGTACACTGATAATAATAACTGAAGAGCTATCACTAGAATATTTTATTGTTTTTGTGCAAATGCTTATTTCTTTTTTTCGTGGAAGAACATGAGGTATTATATAAACAGTGAGATATTACCCTGTGATAAAACTTAACATGTTAGAAAGTGAGTAACATTCATAGCTTTAATCTATGGCAATGAGTTTTATCAGTAAGTCTGCCAGAGAACATAAGCAGTTAAGATTCCTGGAGGCAAAACGTACCCAATTAAGGTGATTTACCACATTCCAAAATGACTTGACAAGTACATTTAACTCTCTAAAATGATATCTGTTCTTATATCTGTCATGGATTAGAAAATGATGGGGATTCAAGATATCATCATCACTATCATCATCGTCACCATCAGACACATTTATTAAGTATATGGCCATGATAGATATGCTACTAAAAATTTGCAGATACATAGTTCATAGCATCAAAGAAGTTCTAATCTGCTTTAGTAATGTCAAAAACCTACACTGAACATGTATATTAAAGGAAATGAATGCCCAGACTAAATAATACATTGTAATTAATTAACTTTAAGACCTTTGTTATAAGGTAAGTTGTTAAAGATTTAGTTCAGGGGTCAATTTTTTTTTTCCTGTAAAAGGCAGACAGTACATAATTTGGGCCTTCTAAGTCATTGGGTCAGTGTAGCAACTACAGCAACTCTTGTAACCCAAAAGCAGTCATACACAATATGAATATAAATGACCATGGCTTGTCTCTATAAAACTTTATATATAAACGTTTGGCAGCGTGCTGTACTTGACCCAAAAGCCATAGTTTCTTGACCCCTTATTTAGGTGAAGGGATAAACTAACACATTTATAAAGTCTGATTTCTTTATAAGAAATAAAATACACACATATTTGGAGACTAAAGCCCAATGATATAACCCATCCAACCAATAAAGAAGGCTTTCAAGAAAAAAAGGAAAATTCTTAGAGGCCCAAAATAATGAAAAATAGAAGACATGGGGCACTAAATCAGCACTAAAGCCTGTGGCTTCTGTGGCATAACCACCAATTTTCAGTGAGTTAAAGCTTTGGCTTGAATAATCCATAGGAGGGAGACTGTAAACAAAGTCTAGGTCTTTTCACAAGGTAGGAAGTTGGATTTTAAATCTCTATATAAGCATGTAACCCTGAAAGACAATCAGTGGGTGATCTGAAAATTGAAATACATAGATAGATGATAGCTAGCTGTTGTTGTTATTGTTGTGTGCTGTCGAGTTGGACCCAACTCATAGCGACCCCTCCTTGGGTTTCTGAGGCAGGCAGTATCATTACGGAAGTAGATTGCCCAACCTTCCTTCTGAGGAGTGGGTGGTGGGTTTGAACCACCAGCCTTCTGGTTAGCAGTCAAGTGCCTTAGGCACTATGCTTTCATAGTTGTGTTTGAGCTTATTGCTGCAACCACTGTGTCAATCCATCATGTTCAGGACCTTACTCTTTTCCAATTTCCCAAGCATGATGTCCTTCTCCAGGGGACTGGTCCCCTACATAACATGTTCAAAGTACATGAGACGTAGTCTAGCCATCCTCGCTTCTAAGAAACATTCTTGCTGTTATTTCTTCTAAGATAGATTTATTTGTTCTTCTGGCAGTCCATGACATATTCAGTATTCATTGTCAACACCATAATTCAAATGCATCAACTCTTTTTTGATCTTCCTTATTCATTGTCCAGCTTTCGCATGCATGTAGGCTGATTGAAAACACCATGGCTTTGATTGGGCACCCTTTAGTCCTTAAGGTGATGTCTTTGTTTTTTAACTATTTAAAGAGGTCTTTTGCAATAGATTTACCCCGTGCAATATGTTGTTTGGTTTCTTGACTGCTGCTTCCGTGGGGGTTGATTGTAGATCCAAGTAAAATAAAATCCTTGACAACTTCAATCTTTTCTGCTTTTATCATGATATGACTTATGGATCCAGATGTGAGGATTTTGTTTTCTTTATGCTGAGATGTAACCCACACCGAAGGCTGTAGTCTTTGATCTCCATCAGTGAGTATTTAAAGGCACTTCACTTTTAGCTAGCAAGATTGTGTCATCTGCATATCACAGATTGTTAATAAGTCTTCCTCCAATCCTGATGTGCATTTTCTTCATATAATCTAGCTTCTTGGATTACTTGCTCAAACCTGAGGTACACCTTTCCTGACTTTAAACTATGCAATATGCCCTTGTTCTGATCGAATAATTGCCTCTTAGTCTATATATAGGTTCCACAAGAGCACAGTTAAGCATTCTGAAATTCTCATTTTTCACAATGGAATCCATAACTTACTGTGGTCCACAGAGTGAAATGCCTTTGCATACTCAATAAAACACAAACATCTTTCTGGTAAAATACAGTAAGGTCTGCATATTGTTTCAGAAGAAAGAAAAGATACGTCTAATGTCTGAACATATTAAGTTAAACATGGAGGTTAATATTTCTGGGCGTGATCCTGCAAAGAACATAGGTAATGTGTGTACTTCCAAACTACTGAAAGGGAAGAATTTGGAAGTAGGGAAAGAGGAAAATAAGCAAGCACAACAAAAAATTCTCTACTTAAAAGAAAGCAAGGAAACAGAAAAGTGACATATAGAAATAGAGCACAAATAGAAAGCCCTATATAAATGGATAGAAACAATTTCAAGTTTTTCAAATATAATGAAAAATGTAAGTGGACTAAATTCTGAAATTGAGAGGCAAAATGTCAGAAGGAATTTAAAACTACAACCTTATACTACTTACAAAAAAATAGGCTGAGAATAAAAGAATGGAGTTATACTAGATAAATGCTAACCAAAAAAAAAAAAAAGAGTTGTTGTGTTCCACTGAGTCAATTTCCATGTTAATTCCCACTTATAGCAACAGTACAGGACAGAGTAAAAATGCCTAATAGGATTTCCTAGGCTGTAATATTTATGGGAGCACATTGCCAGGCCTTTCCTTGCCTAGAGGCACTGGTGAATTTGAACCACCAACCTTTTGGTTAGCAGCCTACTACTTAACCATTGCACCAAAAGGCTCCTTAAAAGAAGGCTAGTGTCCTGTATGATTATTCCACAGAGTAGACTTTACGACAAAGGACATTGTTAGAAATAAAAATAAGGCAATGGATAATGATAAAAAAAAATTCAATTCACCAGGAAGATATAAAATTTAGAACTTTTATAATGCTAATAATATAGATTTAAATATTGAGTGGAAAAAAAAAAATGGAAGAACTTCATGGAGAAGTAAAGAAATTTGGGATAGCAAATGCTAGCCACAATTTTAAAAAATGAGATCTTGAATGAAGTTAAGAAACTGATGAAAAATCAAATGTAATTAAAAACAATGATAACTTGCTGAACAGATATTCACTAGATAAACTGGTGAAATCATTGATTTCAAGGATTAGCAAAGGAGGTCTCAACAAGTTTCATAGTCCGTCAAAGGCCAGACAACACAATTTGGCAAGGCCAGCTCTAGAAGCAAATAAACTGATTTCAAAGTCAGAATGTTTTCTATTTTACTAACAATTTAATTAGCGTTCACACCAGTTCTATTCTCGATCACTTTTCCCTTATAAGACAAATTACTGGTTTTATTATTTTGGTTTTCTGTGCTCTTTATTTCCTCTTACCTTATTTGGTGGGGAGATTTGTGCTAAGATAAAAAGTGGAAGACAAGATAAAATATATATAGTAGAAATGTATAGGGATTTCCTATAGGATGAAATGAAGTTGTAGGTATGAAGTACATTAGTGGTGTTACATGGAGTACCCATTTGGAAGAAGATATAGAGTTGTAATTCTGATATAGAATATTTTCTATAAATAAATATAAATAATAACCACATCCAGTTCTGGGAACAAATACTCTAGGTTCTGCTAGGAATTGCTAATGACTAGAAAGAATCCAAACTATATAAAGCATCTGGAGAAGCCTATACTCTCCTTTGCTATTATGTCATGGATTAAAGTTTACAGAGCCTTTTTGGGAAAAATGTTGAAGCTGATAGAGGTAGTGTTCCAACAAGAGTCACAGACATAAGTAACAAAAGCCTGTGGGCAGTTCTCTTTCTACCACCAAATTCTTAAACCTGCAAACTACTTTGTTCATAATGTTTTATCTTTTTAATATAACATTATTTTTAATATATTACTCTGCTGATTGCATTATGTCAATAACATCTGTTGTTTAAACTTATTATTATACCTAAGCTCTCTACTTGTCTTTCTTTTCCAGTTTATAGGTATTCTTCCAATTTTATTTCCTTCCCTACCTGTTGACCTAAGGTCAATTACTTCAACTCTCAGCTCATCTGCACCCTTAGTGACTTATTCCCATCTTTTCCCCCCAAGCACTTTTGACTCTGGTGATATGTATTCACACATGCCCTGTCTCCTTTCTCTCTTTCTGTTTGTGGGCTGCTGATGACTGTAGAGAAAATTGCAGGAACAATATAGAAGAGCCCTAATTCAAGAAAAGCTTTCCGACTTCTTTTAGGAATCCTTTTATTTTTCTGAAGATATACAGATTTCTCTTTCCCTGAAGAGACCACACCAAACATTTATCGATTTCCTTAAGTTTTTTATTTTGTTGTTGTTAGGTGCCATTGAATTGGCTTTGACTCACAGTGACCTTATGTCAAACAGAGCGAACATTGCCCAGTCCTGGGACATCCTGACAATCACTGCCGTGTTCAAGCCCGTTGTTGCAGTCGCTGTGTCAGTCCTTCTAGTTGAGGGTCTCCATCTTTTTCACTGACCCTCTACTTTACCAAGCATGATGTCCTTTTCTAGGGACCAGTCTTTGGCAATGGTTTTTGGGTTTGGTTCCATACATGAGATACATCTTCCCATGCTCGCTTCTAAGGAGCATTCTGGCTGCACTTTTTCCAAGACAGATTTGTTCGTTTTCTGGCACTTCAGGTTGTATTCAGTGTTCTTCACCACACCACAGTTCAAATGTGTCAATTCTTCTTTGGTCTTCTTTTTTCATTGTCCAACGTTCACATGCAGGTGGGGCAACTGAAAATACCATGGTTTGGATCAGGCACACTTTTGTCATTAAAGTGACATCTTTACTTTTAAAAAATTTGAAGAAGTCTTTGGAAGCAGATTTGCCCTATGCAATATGTCATTTAATTTCTTAATTGCTGCTTCCATACACAGTGATTGTTCATACAAGAAGAATGAAATCCTTGACAACTTCCATTTGTTTTCCACCATTTATCATGATGTTGTTTATTGGCTCAGTTGTAAGGACATTTGTTTTCTTTATTTTCAGGTGTATTTTTCTCAGGAACATCTATTGCTTTTTCCCAGCATACTATCTTGAACACAGGACCATTACAGGAAAATAAATAAATAAAAAAGGAGGAAATCAGAGGCTTCAATTTCTCATTACCAAGATCTAGTCAGGACTCTCTACACATACCAAGTATACTCCTTTTCCTCTTTCTACTGTCATAAGGATACTTTCCCCATATAGTATACACTTTTACTTTTGCTCTTGATTTCCTACGTATGTATTCATACAACCATTGTATCCTCAAGAAATTTTAAAAATAAACTAGGTTTTCTTTTGTATTTGTTTTACTTCTCCCTCAATTTTCACTTTGCCTATGTCCTATACACATTTCCATGTCTTTTCCATTTAAATATTTACTTCCCTTATATTTAAAGGTCCCTAAATATGTCACTACCTTTCTTCTTCCCTTATATTCTAAGCATCTTGAGATAGTGATCTCTGCTTCAGGTTTCCACTCCTTAAACCAAACCCAAAAACCACTGCCAAAGAGTTGGTTGCCATTCATAGTGATCCTTTAGGACAGGATAGAATAGCCCCCTGCAGTTTCCAAGACTGTGTATCTTTTCAGAAGCTCACTACCTCATTTGTTTCCTACAGGGCAGCTGGTGGCTCCTTTTCCACTCCTAACTTCCCATTAACAATTGTTGTTGTTGTTGTTATGTGCCATTGAGTCGACCCAACTCATAGTGACCCCTCCTTGGGTTTCCGAGGCAGTATCACTATGGAAGTAGATTGCCCCATCTTCCTTCCGAGGAGTGGCTGGTGGGTTTGAACCACCAGCCTTCTGGTTAGCAGTCAAGCGCCTTAGGCACTAAGCTACCAAAGCTCCTCATTAACAATTAGGCCCTCTGAAATCTGTCTTCCTTTTTACAACACTCCAGAAATTGTTCTAGTAAATAATATAAAAAAATGCTTATTTGAGAGAAATACAATGAATATAGTTCTAACTTGACTCATTCTTCCTCAATCTTTAATGTTATTCACTGTTTTCTCCTTTAAAAAGTCTTTATCCTTGGTTACTGTGATAACATTATTTTTGTATTCTTTTTTTTTCCCCAAAAAAATAGTCCTTCAAGTAATTCTTCACTTCTCTTCTCTGTCAGATTAGTTATGTAAGTTGAAGTTACCCAGAATCAGTGTGAATTTAAAGATCTTATTTTTTTCCTCTAAAGGCCCTCACATTAAAAGGTAAATTTACTGTGAGTTTGGTTTGTATGGATTGGGATTGAACTATGGACATTCATTCATAACCTCCTCCTTCTCTTTTTACTTAACTATATAACGGCTTTTGCTAATGTCTCTGCTTCCAGTCATTCTGCCATTTGATTAATTCTCCGTGATGAGGCCAGATATATATTTTTAAATGTAAAATTCTAATTGTCACATCCTTAACCCAAAATACTTTTCTAATTTATCTATTTACAGAGTTTTTAAAACTGCCTCATTAGCATAGCACATACACCCCCATATGTTCTGACCCCAACTAAATTCTCTGTTTGTCTTTATGAATCTGTATTGTATATAATAACACTTGAGCAACACAAGACTACTTACTAATCTTCACACATGCTATTCTCTTTTGTACTTTCATGATTTTATGTTTACTTTTATTCTCGAATGCACAGAAAGGTGTTTTTTTTTTTTTTTTTTTTTGTTAATGAAATTTCATGCCCAGGAAACCCTTGCTCATCCTTCAAAGACTGGTGCATATGTTATTTTCTCAGTAAAATAATTTCAGACTCCTTCAGGTAGGGTTAATGTTTTCTTCCATCACATATCTATGAAATCTTATTCCATTCTCTATTATAGATTTTCTACATTGCATTAGAATTTTTTGCTGCCTGCTTTGTTTTCCCTAGTAGACTGTGTGCTCCTCAAGGGCAAGGCAATCAAGTCAAAATAGAGTTGTTGGCACATAGCAAATTCTGGATTATGTAGTGTTGGCTCAATAACCAGACTGCTCTGATAACTTATGCCTTGATTGTATTGATGAATGCTTGAGAATTTCCAGAATTAAAACATGTATTTCAAGACAGTTGAAGTGAGTAGGCTCTAGTACTAACTTGTATTTAACCAAAATAAATCAACAATGCCACATATATGAGCTTTGTGTTTTGGGGTTTGTATAAGTTTTCCTACAATATAAAACTATGAGTTTTAAATGGACAGATCACGTATTTTAATATAGAAAAAGATATGAGTTTTGGAAAAAGTAAGACCATTTACTTGAAACTCTCTGAA
>NW_006921594.1:1341868-1344292 GCF_000298275.1 Orycteropus afer afer
TTTAAAGAAACCTCATTACTAAGACTTGTAGGGTGGTTTTTTTTTTTCTTGTAGCTTTACTAACTGCTTTGTAAAAATACCAAGAAAATAAATAAATAAGGAAGGAAACAAGGGAGGGTGGGAGAGAGGGAGAAAAGAAAAGAGGGGAAAAGGCAGGGGGAAAGGGAGGGAGGGGAAACAAAGAACTTCTTGAATATCAAGTTGTTGAAATTCCGTTAGTGTGTAGTGAGTATCTGAAATCTGACCATTTTGAATTGGTTTGTAAATATCTTCGTTTTATAGAATATTAATATTTATTTTATATGCAAATTAAACAATAGGTTTCTGTACTCTAGGTAAACTATTGTAGAAGAAGAAGTATAATTATTTCTTAGCATTATTTGCAAATTCTCCCTGTTCTAAGCTCAAGGCATACACTTAGGGGGGAGAGTAGACATGTTTTAAGTACATGGTATTTTCATCAATAATTTCTAATGGCAAGCTTCTTACACTGTTGACTTTTTCTGCATTTCATACAAATATACTGAAAAACATTTTACAGATGCTGTGTGTGCAGAGCAATTGATTAAATATTTGAAATCATAAAGGGGAATTTATTGCTGGGGTCACAAGCTCCTAAAGGGCACGTTTGTGTGTATTTCTCTCGGCTCACACTCTTACAGGTACATCACGAGAAGGGAAGGGTTCAAGTAAACATTCTCTGGGTATAGATTTATGCCAATATGGATCTCCTCTGAATGTTAGGGAAAAAGAAATTTGCTTATTTGCAAAAGGTTAGCCAGCCACAGTTGTGGACCTGTGAATTTGAGACTAAACAGAGCTGTGCTTCTTAGCGTGAGTCCACAAGGCATGGTTTTACCCATTTGCTTCTCTGTGCTTTTTACTCCTTACACATTTTAATGGTTCTCAAACACTTCTGAAATCAGACATAATAGAGGGTAGAAAGAATAGCCTAAAATAAGATTTGTTTCCTCAATATTTTTCTACCCCTTCAAAAATGCCATTAACTACAGAAATCTTTCCATTTGGGTCACTCAGGTGACCTTCCTCCCAATGGCAGGTTTGAATTGCATTCTCTTTATGGAATTTGGGATCCGAAATTCTGGGTAATTGCCTCCTATTACGGGATCTTTCTGCCTGTGTAGACACAGGCAGCTCTTCCTTTTGGAAGCTGTCGCTAATGAAACCCAAATCCAAATAATTGTAGTCTGTTTCTTTCGGAAAGAGGAAAAGGAGACAGAGGAGGACCAAAGGGCGGTGCATATTAAGGCTGGTCATTAGGGAAAAGAAAGAGGATAGAAAAACCCGAGGTGTCTGTGGCGAGCTCCTGGCCACCTAACTTATTAACGCAGCGTCCATTGTGCGATGCCGCAGCTCAGTGCAGTCAGAAGATGGCTCCAGCGCGTTAATTTTTCTCCGGTGTCTGGCACGAGTTTCAAGGGGCAAGCTGCACCTCAGTGCTATTATTCCTTTCTGATTTTGCTGTCGTCTCATTTGGTTCAAAACATCAAACTGAAGCATATATGGAGTTTTAAAGGGTCCATTAAAATAGATGGTAAGATTTTAAAAAGAATTTACCTGCTCCCTCTGAACAAGCCATTCTCAAATATTTTGCATGCTTTTGCGCATAGTGCCACAGTCCTAAGTTGAAAATACTACCTAGGTCAGCTAGTATTTCCCCAGTGTTACTGCACCACTGGCATGTCACTGTTCACTGAAACTATACTCTCATCTTAAAAATATTGTTTTCTTGAGGAATTAGTGTTCGTACAAATAATAGTGTGCAAAACAGCGACATAGGGCTATTAGGTTGGAAAATATAGTACAAGATCTTCCAACCTTTCTAAACTCACTGCATGTCAGAGATGTCTATGTAATTATCTTTCCCTCATCGAATACCTGCCAAACTCCAAATTCACTTTCTAAACAGATACTGATTAATATGAACATGAAAATACACATTTAATCCAGGTAAGAAGTCCCATCTT
The DNA here is from genome assembly GCF_000298275.1 of Orycteropus afer afer. NCBI lineage: Eukaryota > Metazoa > Chordata > Mammalia > Tubulidentata > Orycteropodidae > Orycteropus > Orycteropus afer. Next base: position 1,343,857 of record NW_006921594.1, read on the forward strand.
TAAATATTTTATTGTACAAAGAATGACACATAAAATATATTACCTAACTAGTGGCTTTGGAGGTCATTCACATGCTAGCTAACTGCATAAAAAATTATAGGAAATTATGTGATTAGCGGTGAAAGCAACATGATACAATATGAGCGTTATTAGGTTTAGCATTTAAAAGCATGTAATCATAGTAGTTGAACTTACTTTGTCCAAAATGCACAGCCTTTCAAGAGAATATTGAAAATATATACTTCGTTACTGTCATAGAAATCATTTCCTCTAAAATATTTTTATCTTTATCAACAAATTGATCTAAATCAAATAGTTTTACTCCAATACAGAGGTTTTTCTTAAAAAAAAGTATGTGAGAGTTAAGTGTTTTTTATCTTCCTAAAAAAAAAAATATATATATTCTTGAATATCAAGTTGTTGAAATTCCGTTAGT
>NW_006921594.1:1346892-1376382 GCF_000298275.1 Orycteropus afer afer
CCTCTATAAATGGTTAATGACGGGGGGAAAAAGATTCCTGTATTATCCAATCATTATGAATAATTTTCATTAATTATATCTGAGTTTTCTGATTTGCAGTTACCGAAATGCCCATATTTACTCCTTAGAAATCAAAAGAAGGATTTTTAGCCTTTACCACATTAATTAACTCTTCACCTTCTTTTAAGTTGTTTAATATAGTTTAGAATCTGCCACTTGTTTGTTCTCTTTGGGAAAGAGTTTACTGTTTAGGGTTGGAAGACATAATACATTATGCATTACAAAATTTGAATTGTTTGCCAAAACATTTGTTAAAATTTAATGGCAGAAATAGATGCTTAATGTAAATGGAAGCAAGAGAAAATGAAAAAATATTACCAAAACCGTTCTTTAAAATTTCAAGAATTTCATTTAGGTTAAGTATTTAAGCTTCATAATTCCTTTGATGTACCAAAAGTTTATGTACTCATAAATATTTTGGAAGAAATATTTCCAGTTAGAAATACCAGAAGAAAAACATCTCTCATGGCATTTTAGTTCTACTCTGTCAATTTCTTCTCTATGGTCACAGTAAAAACCAAAACAAAACAAAAACCCATAAATGATGTCAGAAACAGCCTACTGTCCAGTTCAATACTGATTCAATAGGGTCTTGACTACTGTTTTTCTAAAGCAATCTATTTACTAATAATAATGAGAACAAAGTCCTTAGAGAGAGACTAACTATATTAGAAAAAACTTTAATTACATTTCCAAATACTGTTATAGACATTAGAATGAAAGAAATAGCAGATTGTCCAATTGATAGCTAAATATAAGGTCCTTTCTACCCACCTTTTACTACATATGGCAGTACTTCTGGTTTGAGAAATTATTTGATGACAGCTTCAGAGATTCCATTTTAAAAAAATTCTAAGTTCATAAATATTGATTTATTGAATGCAAATGGCCTTTAAAAGAAAAAAGAATAGAGAAAAATGACAGAGGTGACCAAGATGAGAAGTTTGAAGGATAACATGCTACATGTAATAGATATTTGTGTGACAGAGTGAACAGTGGTGAAACTGAGACAGTCCTACCTGTATTCTAATTGTGCCACCGACTATAATAGATCACAACCTGAATTCCAGGAAGATGCTACCAGCCAAAGCTGCAGTATGTGGCAAAGGAATGTCCTGGAGCTTGGACTGATGAAAGAGAGAGAGAAAGAGACAAAGACAGAGAGAGAGAGAGAGAGAAATAAATAAAAGATGGAAAAGAATATTCAGAAGTTTCTAAGAGGGAAAAGTGAGCAGTAGGAAGGGAACCCAGGGGAAAGTAGAGCCTTTGGATCACAGTCTCTTCTCTGATCTCAGACCCCAGGCTATGCTTTTATTTATGAGAACAGACCCACAGCCACAGCAAAAACTAAGCTTGATTTTAACTCATGAAATATTCCAGGAAAGAGGTTACATTTTGCATCCCAAATGAGGTATCAACTTTCTGTACCTGAGTAAACTCATTTAACAAACATTAAAACAAAACAAGATGGAAACAAAGGCAAATTGTGCCTTGCCCCTCTATCTTCTTCTGCTCTGTCTTATTCCTACCTGCTCCCTTGCTTATTTTTCTCTTTCATGGAAAAACACTGATACTATACCTTATGGAGGTAACTGACCTAATTAAGTTCTATTTCTATACAATATCTGGCTTTTTGCAGAGGAAATCACGTAATTGTTAGGTCCAAATAATGTAATAATTGAAGGCCTTGAAAATTATAAAATTATATTTATGTACCAATGAGTGACTACTAAATGTCCCATTGAAAACTATATGAATGAACTATTATTTTACTCAGTTTCACTCCAGATGAAATTAATTTAAGGATATATTTTGCAAATTGCAACCATAATATTTGCTATAAAATTTAAATATGTTAAAAATGTAACTATCTTTAAAATTGCTTTTGATTTTCACATTTCTAATTTACGCAATATAAGCTCAACGTTAAACTTAACAAAAGTTTCATAATTCTATTAAAGGATCTGTTTCTCCCTCCTTCCTTCTGTGTATTTATCTAGTCTACCTACCTACCTAATCATGCTTTAATCTATCTATCTGTGCATTTATCCATCCATTCATACATCTACTCAATTCCTTAATCAGGAATTTAGCAGCAATGCTTAATATTAAAACTCTTTACTGGGATTATTTGTTTTCTTCTTTGAAGCATATTATTCATTTAATTCAACACTAGTGGAAAAATGGAGTGTTACAAGTTACTCTGCTTTGCTTACAACATATACAGTATATTTGTTGTTGTTGTTGTGTGGAATTGAGTTGGACCTGACTCATAGCAACCCCTCCTTGGGTTTCCGAGGTGGTATCACTGCGGAAGTAGATGGCCCAACCTTCCTTCCGAGGAGTGGTTGGTGGGTTTGAACCACCAGCCTTCTGGTTAGCAGTCAAGTGCCTTAGGCACTATGCTATCAGATATTAGATATAAACATTAACTCCCATTTTGTTAATTTATATACAATTTAAGACATTATTTAGTAAAAAAAATTGAGTGTGCAATTTATATCACCATTGGGATTCAAAAAAGATCCCTGGTGACACAGTGGTTGGCTGCTATCCAAAAGGTTGGAGGTTTGAACTTATCAGCTGGTCCATGGGAGAAAGACATGGCTTTCTGCTTCTGTGAAGAATTACAGCTTTATAGACCCTTTGGGACAGTTCTATTCTACCCCATAGGGTTTCTATCAGTTGGAATTGACTTAATGGCAATGGACTTTGTGATTCAGAAGGAACCCAGGGGTTAAGTGTTTGCTAAATGAAAGATCGGTGCTTCAAACACACCAACTGACCTGTGGAAGAAAGATGTAGCAGTCAGCTTCTGTAAAGATTACAGCCTTGGAAACCCTGTTGGGTGGTTCTCTTCTGTAGTATAAGGTCATTATGAGTCAAAACAGGAGCTCTGGTAGCATAGTGCCTAAGGCACTTGACTGCTAACATGAAGGCTGGCGGTTCAAACCCACCAGCCACTCCTAGGAAGAAAGTTTGGGCAATCTACTTCCGTAGTGATACTGCCTTGACAACCCAAGGAGGGGTCGCTATGAGTCAGGGCTGACTCGATGGCACATAACAGCAACAACAACAATGAGTTGAAACAGCCTTGAGGGTAGTGATTTTGCTTTTGGAGTTTGTGATTCAGAGTTGTGTGTTCACAAAATATTCACAATTTTGTCTACCATTAAACCTATAAAATATTTTCTAACTCCCTTGTATTTTTTCTACATGGGATTTTGTACAGTTTACAAAAGCAAAAATGAAGGAAAACCTCAGCAGCAAATATGTCACTGTGATGTTACTCATATGTAAAGTTGAATGCTGAATTTCAGTAACTGAAAGAAACGCTAACTGAACAATGTTTCTGAGTTGGGTTTTTTTTTTTTTTAGCATACCCAACTTCCCCTTCCAATTGAAACACTTTAGTTTACAAGTGACTGGAATTCAATAAGATAAAACATGTTTTGAAGACAGAGAAAATATGGTTTAATACAATTGATATCTAACCCTCCAGAGACAACTTTTCATAATGATACTTAAGGGCCACATGAAAAATTGTTGTCCACAAAAACAGAAAGAATACTCTCTTCATTTTAAACTTAGTTATATTACTTCTTTCATTTGACCAGAACAAGGAGACACTGCATAGTTTAAAATCAGGAAGGGTGTGCACCAGAGTTGTATCTTTTAACTGTACTTATTCCATATGTATGTGGAGCAAATAATCTGAGAATCTGGACTACCTGAAGAAGAATGGGGCATCAGAATTGGGGGAAGAGTCATTAACAACCTGTGATATTCAGATGACACACCTTGACTGCTGAAAGTGAAGATGACTTGAAGCACTTACTGATGATCAAAAACTGCAATCTTCAGTAAGGATTACATCTCAATATAAAGGAAATGAAAATCTTCACAAATAGACCAGTAAGGAACATCATGATAACTGGAGAAAAGATTGAAATTGTCAGAGATTTAATTTTACTTGTATCCACAATCAACACCCATGGAAGGAGTCAAGAAATCAGGTGACATATTACACTGGGAAAATGTTCTGCAAAAAGCCTCTTTAAAGTGTTAAGAAGCAAAGATGATTATGGTGAAGACTATGGGGATCCTAACCCAAGCCATGATATTTTCAATCACCTCATATATATGTCAAAGCTGAACAGTGAATAAAGAAGATCGAAGAAGAGTTGATGCTTTTGAGTTGGGGTGTTGGTGAAGAATACTGAAAGTTTCATGGACTGCCAGAAAACCTAACAAATACATTCTAGAAGAAGTGGAAGTACAGCAGGGATGCCCTTTAGATGTGAGAATGGACAGACTTCATCTCACCTGCTTTGGTTATGTTGTCAGAAGGGACCATTCCCTGGAGAAGGATGTCATACTTGGTCAAATAGAGGGTCAACAAAAAGGGGGAAGACCCTCAATGCGATGGATCAGCACAGTGGCTGCAACCATGGGCTCAAACACAGCAAGGATTGTGAGGCTAGCACAGGACCAGCGTCCCATTCTGTCATACACAGTGTCACTATGAGTCGGAGCCCATTCCACAGCACCTAACAACAACAACAGTATTATTCCTGATACAAATCTACGTGAATCATAATCTGTGAAATATTAATAAAATGTTTCATTTCCATGGCAAGAAATGTTTATATCACCTTTATGTAACAGTGATGCCATAAAATGTGGACAAAAAATACATTTTCAGTAATAGTTTCAGTGGAATGTCCTTTCACACTGATTTTGAGGATCAGACTTTTGCCTCATAGTTAGAAATACAATAGATTTTGCTACATAAAGGATATGATTTGGTTTGTGCCATACCTGAATCCATAGTATAAGACAGAATTGTTATAGGCTTTTTAGGAACATGCCTGTCCATACTTTAAATATGCAGATATATTTAAGATAGTTTTGTGGTTTTATAGTATTGTATCTTTTATTATCACTCACCCCAAATAGTTTTTGGATTTCAAAGGCTACTAGAGAGACATTTCTAGTAATAGTTGCAATATTTATTTGCATTATTTATTTCCTGTTGTTATCTTACTTGATATTAATTGAATAATCATTTGGTTATCAAGTTCTATTTTTGAAAGAAATCTTTCTGGAAAATATTCAGGTGAGAAGGATTTTTAATAGTCATTCATATCTTAGCATGATTTAGTTTAATTAGCTTCATGGGTAATGATCATGTGGGACTACAGAGACTTTAGCTCATATTCTTGCAGAGCTTAGAATAATGAGTTAACATTTATTGACTGCCTATAAAGTTCCAGGCACTGTGCTAAGGGTTAGACATGCAGACATTATCTTCTGTAATCTTCACCTTACTGTTAATAAGATTATGTGACACCCAGTTTTCTCGAAAAAGGGAGTGTACTGTAGGACTGTGTGGTGTCACTGAGGTCCGACAAATGAGCAGGCACAGACTGGGTGAAACCTCTCTCTGACACTGTTTGACTGCATGACAATGGCTGTACACATAGACTTCTGCATTTGGAGACTGGCAATGAAAATACTTGCTTTAAGGGTTCCTGGGAGAATTAAATAAACATATAGCTTAATCACGGTAGACCTTATTGAAGGAGAAGTGGTAAAAATATGTATATTTATGTGTAATATATACAATTAGGGAGCTCTGGTGGCATAGTGCCTAAGGCATTTGACTGCTAACCAGAAGGCTGGCAGTTCAAATCCACCAGGCACTCCTTGGAAGAAGACTGGGCAGTCTACTTCCATGGAGAAACTGCCTCAGAAACCCAAGAAGGAGTCACTATGAGTTGGATCTTACTTGATGGCAGAGAGTTTGGTTTGGTTTTTTGGTATATCCAATTAAAACTAAATTGTCATAACTGCCTGGGTAAATTAAGATGAAAATGTGATTGTTTTATTGGCCAGTATTTATCAAGCAAGAGCAGATATATTATTTAAGTTCCATCTGTTACCAGTAACTTTAGCCTTCTAACAAACCAAGGTAAAACTAATGCAGCTTATTTCATGTCAGTAGAATATCTTAACTCTATTTTAATTATTAGCCAAGCTTTTCTATCTCTAGAGAGATGCAGCCTTCCACAATGATGTAAAACAACACAAATTTACTTACAGCAAGCCTATCCTTTCCTATTAGCTGTATGCATTAATGGTAATGGTGGATTGCTTTCAAAGCAAGCCTCAAGTTGCAATACTGAACAATATGGGCAAAATATTGCACAATGCAGGAAGCATCAAAAGAAGATGGAAAGAACACAAAAAGTCACTGTACGAAAAATAATTGGTCAATATTCAACCACTTCAGTGTATAATCAAGAACTAATGGCATAGAAGAAAGAAGCCCAAGCTGCACTGAAGGCATTAGCAAAAAACAAGGCCCCAGGAACCCAAAGGAATACCTTTTGAGATGTTTCGACACAAATGTATGCAATGCTAGAAGAGCTCACTTGTCTGTGCCAAGAAATCTGGAGGATGGCTATGTGGTCAACTGACTGGAAGAGATCTGCATTTGCTCCTATTCCAAAGGAAGATGATCCAACAGAATGCAGAAGTTATCAAACCATGCTGCAAATATCACACACAAATTAAATTTTAGTAAAGATAATATAAAAATGGCAGCAGCACACTGACAGATAACTGCCAGAAATTCAAGCCAGATTCAGAAGAGAATGTGGAATGAGGGATATCACTGCTGATGTCAGGTGTGTTGTTGTTGTTGTTATGTGCCATCGAATCAGACCCGACTCATAGCAACCCTTCCTTGGGTTTCCCAGGCAGTATCACTACGAAAGTAGATTGCCCGACCTTCCTTCTGAGGAGTGGCCGGTGGGTTTGAACCACCAGCTTTATGGCTAGCAGTCAAATGCCTTAGGCACGAAAGCAGAGAACACCAGAAAGATATTTACCTTTGTTTCATTGACTATGCAAAGGCATCCAACTGTGTGGATCATAACAAATTTTGGATAACATTGTGAAGAATAGGAATTCCAGAACACTTAATAGTGTTCATGAAGAACCCGTGCATAGACCAAGAGGAAGTTGTTTGAACAGAAAAAGGACATACTGTGTGATTTCATATTATGAAATCAAGAGAAGCATACATCAGGGTTGCATCCATTCACCATACTTATTCAATCTGTATGCTGAGCAAATAATCTGAGAACTGGACAATATGAAGAAGAAAATCAGGATTGGAGTAAGACTCATCAACAACTTCCTATATGCAGATAACACAACTTGGCAAGCTGAAACCAAAGACAACTTGAAGCACTTACTGTTGGAGATCAAAGACTACAGCCTTCAGTATGGATTACATCTCAACATAAAAACAACAAAAATCCTTACATCTGGACTAATAAACAACATCATGGTAAATGGAGAAAAGATTGAAGCTTTCAAGGATTACATTTTCCTTGGATACACAATCAACACCCATGGACATAGCTTTTAAGAAATCAAATAATGTATTGCATTGGACAAAGCAACTGAAAAATACTTCTTTAGTGTTCAAAAGCAAAGATGTCTGTTTGAGGACAAAAGTGCACCTGACCCAAGCTGTAGTGTTTGCAGTAGCTTCATATGCACATGAAAGCTGGGTGATGGATAAGGAAATCTGAAGAAGAATTTTTTATTTGAATTATGGTGTTGGCAAAGAATATTGAATATACCACGGACTGTCAGAAGAAGGAACAAATCTGTTTTGGAAGAAGTACAGTCAAAATGGTCCTTAGAAGGTAGGATGATGAGAAATTATCTCATCTACTTTGGATAGGTTCTCAGAAGAGACCCATCCCTAGAGAAGGACATCATGCGTGGTAAGGTAGAAGGTCAGTGAAAAAGAGGAAGACCCTCAGTGAGGTGAATTAACTTAAACATGGCAAAGATTGTGAGGATGGGACAGGACTAAGCAGTGGTTCATTTTGTTGCATGCTGGTTGCTAGGAGTCAGACTGACTCCATGACCCTAGCAACAACTACACCAATTAATATCGTCTTTTGTCAGTGACTCAAAAAATTTTTTTAAAAAAAATCAGATGTAAAATTACAAAACACAGAAACACACTTCTCCCTTCTAATACTACCAACTCAAAGACCAGTATCTGTTGAACGTATATGAAGCAAAGCATTTTTCCTCAAAAGATCTGGATATTTGACTTCTTAGACTCATTAACACAGTATATGTTCTAAAATGCATTTTACTCTTATTGATATACATTATTTCTTAATATTCCCTCCTTTGGAGTTTTATTTTGCAATACAAGTGATTTAAACGGTATCTACAAGTGTACCAAAATTAAAGATATGCATATACATGTAAATAAGCACACACATACTCATACACATGTAAATACATTCATACATATCTTGTCACTGTTTGGAAATTTTGGAAAGAGCACGGACAAACAGAAATAATGGTGTCATGCTATGCTAATGCTTGTATGTGTGTTGTGTGTTTCTGTAGGGAGGGTGTGTAAATGCAGATTGAGCATTACTATGGCTGATGTTACTTGTACAAAATCTTAGAAGACTTTTACTTTCCTGTCTACACACACATTCATCTCGGTCTCTTCATGTATCAGAATTCCTCTTTAAACTCAAATATACTTTAAAAGCAAGAGTATTTCTATTTCCTAAAGCTTGGGAAAACAGCATTCATAGTCAATGTTTTTTCATACATGTAAAAAGACAGACACAAGACTAAACTAAAATTCATGAGCAAGTCATCTTTACATATGTAACAATAAAAGGAAAATGAATGTAAGAACAGCTGACCATGTTTGATACATGAGAGTATACATAAAAAGAGGACCGCTATTTGTTTACTTTTCAGATAAAAAGAATTATATATCTAAAAAGTCTGGTATTAGAGAAAAATCAAACCAAACAAGCAACAATTTTAAAAAAGTAACATAAATGAAAGTATAAATGTCAGGCTTTAAAAAAAAAAAAAAAAGGCTTGAAATAAGTTTCTCTTACTCTCAATCTATTTCTGTATTAACTTTGAGACCACAGAAAAGCAGGCACAAATATTAGGCTTGCCAAGTTCTTCACCAAAGTATCCTTTGTGTGTTAGGGTAAGCATATTTGAAATAATGCAAGCTGAAATTGAAAAAAAAAAACACATAAAAATGTAAAGATAACAATATAAGCACAGAAAAGTTTTTTAAGAACTCGTTCACTTTCAATAGTTTTAATACATTCTGAAAACAAATACTAGGATCTGTTAAAAAAATTTTTTGAAATCTATCTTGTATGATGATTCTTTTTAAAAAATGACTAAAGGATTAGTGCAAAAGCATACACTTTGCATATAAAAATGTGCAAAGCCATGAACGTTTAAATTAACACTAATGAGATAAACTACCTGCCTATTTCAGTTCACAACAGCTGCACATATTTTAAATAGCCCAATTAAAGTTTATTCAGACTAGAGAAATGATCCAACGTGGAGAGTGATGTCAGCAGCAACAGGCATTTTATAAAATACGGTTTAAATGAAATGGAAGTATAGGAAAACTTAAGTTATTCTGGGAATGATTTCTGGGAGAATAGAAGAACTCCTTGCAAGCATCTAAATGCACACAAAATGTTCTATTCCCCCATTCTAAATAATGTCTTACTCAGCTACAGAACATCTATATATTTATTTTTCTCCTTTTTGTTTTCAAGTTTTTATGACTCATTTACTTTTAATTTCCCTCTTATCATATTTAACTTTTTACAAGTGTTTTCCTTACATGGATTTCATGCCAAAAGTGGCAGTTTTACTAACAACAACAAAAAAGGTGTATCTAGCCTGTTACCCAGGAGCTCTGGTAGCATATTGCCTAAGGCACTTGACTGCTAACCAGGAGGTTGGCGGTTCAAACCCACCAGCCACTCCTTGGAAGAAAGGTTGGGCATTCCTACTTCCGTAGTGATAACTGCCTCGGAAACCCAAGGAGGGGTCGCTAGGAGTCGGGGCCGACTCGATGGCAAATAACAACAACAACAACAACAGCCTGTTACCCAGGAGAATTGAATCAGACTCTGAGTTCATTGAGGTTCAGATGTATAAGTGATTACTGGCAGAGAAGAAATGAAGGATAGATATATAAACATGCCTAATACTACATAGTGGGAGCTCTGGTAGTGTAGTGGCTTAGGCACTTGACTGCTAACCAGAAGGCTGGTGATTCAAACCCACCAGCCACTCCTCGGAAGGAAAGTTGGGTAATCTATAGTGATACGGCCTCAGAAACCCAATGAAGGGTCACTATGAGTCAGATCTGACTCCACGGCAGTGAGTGAGTATTACATATGCATATAATGTATGTATACCATGTATATGTTCACACTAGCGTAGCTCTGTAAAACAGCGTGAGTTGGTTCACACAAACAAATGACATTTTATATGTAAAATGTTTTATTCTATCTTTATTGTCAAAACTAGAAGTTTAGGTGTGTGAACGTCGTCTCCATATATCTTAAATAAAATAACAAAGATAAGAATAAAATAAAGGAATTAGTTTAATAATATTAAATATTCTTAATGTCTGAATTTGTTTCAAATATGAAAATAGATAGTGATTTATTTTTACATGATTATTATATTTATCTAAGGGCAAACGATGGGAAAGAAAAGTCAGTGTGTGTATGTATAACTGGCTTGAAGTTAATTCATTATAAATTGTATGTATTTTCTCTGATAGCCTAGAAACTCTACTACTCCACCACAAAGGGAAGTAAAAAGAATTCACAACAGTCTTTATGTAAGGGGTTAAGAATCTAGTTTACTTAGCTGCCACAAGCTGAAAGCTTCTTTGATTTTCCTGGGTGAGGTCCCACTATTCTTTCCTCATCATCTTTAATTTTGATCCAGTACAGCGTACTGGTGGTTAGAATCGATATTTCCCTTAGATGTGCCCCTCACCAGCACAGCATAGGAATATCACACTGCCAATTGTTGGCCAACGTGTCATTTGAATAGGAACTGTGTGCCATGTCTCTCTCCACGGCCCCTGCTTTCTTTCTAGCTGTGCATTGGGTTTCTGAACTTGCTGTTGCAGGGCCTGTTAATCCACAGAACTGAGTGAAAGTCCTTAATGAACTTCAGACATGTATTTTTTCCCCAACTACAGAGTGCCCTGCAATTTTCTTTTCATGTCGTTTTTTAAACAACAGCAAAAACAAAAACAATAAGAAAATAAACCAAAAATCCCACAAGAATAAAAAGGAAAAGAATTTAAGAATGTCTCCTGAAAAATATGCAAAAATTACTGAGTCTGTATATATATCTGCAACAATGTGTTAAATTGTTCTCTTACAACAATGGTTTCTACAGCACTGTTAAACTGCACTACAATCACTCAGGAGATTTTGCTGGCTTAATAATTACTAACGAAACATAACCAAGAAAGACACAATGCACTTTTCTCTTATGAAGTACTAATTTCCAAAGAAAATTCTGAGGAAGGTATGCCATCCTTTTTTTTTTTAATAAAGAAATTCTACCATACAAGATAGCTACAAGAAAAAGACCACTTTCAATCTAATGCTGAGAGCATTTCTAGGTTAAACGTGCAAAAGGTTAACTTAATTAGCACAGTATAAGAGGAAATGTTAAAAAATAAAAATAGGTTTTTTACTATTTTTTTTTCTGTAAAGTAGGACTATTTTTTTTTGCAGATCACCCCTACCTCCAAAGGATTGTTATAATGCCATCATTGTCATTGTTCTTTGCAGCAAATGTATGCTACATTTAATCTACACCAAAATTAAGTGCTTCCCCTACATATTCACACAGCATTTATTGCCACACAACATTTAATTCTGATGGTGGGCATTAAAGGTATATTTCATTATGTATATGTCTTGAATATACACCTATATGTACACATGAGAGGTTCATTATTCTGGACTGTGAGGGCTTATGACTATTGACATTGTCAATTTTTTTCTCATTACTCATCACTGCTTACTGTGGGTGCTAATAGTATATTTCCATGGAGTTTGTGTGTGCTGTAATGTAAATTCTGACACTGCTAGTGTCAGTCACTAATCTACCTCATTCAGTTCATGTCAAGATGATACATCACAGTGCTCAACAACTGTCATCTTGGCTTTAAATAGATCTACATTTGCTCAACTTTACAATTAATTTTTTTTTGTTTAGAATTCAGTTTGTTTTTTTTTAACAATATGAGTAACTAACTCATTCTAATGTATTCAAAGCAATTACTGATTTACACATATCCCCTCTGAAAATTAAGCATAAATAATAATACTTCTAAATGAGCAACATAATTTATTATTGAAAGAAACTTGATTAGAAATTGCATTTTGAAAAATTTAAAAATCCGAGTTTTATAAACTTCTAAGTTGTATTCCAAGCAAATTTTTAAAGGATAATTTAAAATGTTAAACAATATGTTGTTTAGGGTGGCACTCTTTCAAGTTGCACCCTGCCAGAGTTAAGCACCTAGAGCATTCAGACATACTCTTGACATTCTATCATACATGTGGCTTTTCAATATTCTTCTCCCTGTTTCTTTTCCTCTATGGTCTCCTCCCATCTTTTTGTAAATCCTTTTATTAGTTTCTTTTTCATTCTCTTTTTTCTTAAATCTTCCCTTATGCTTCTTCCTATGATCTCTTTTTCTCTATTCTTCTGATATTATCTTTTCAAGATAGCCTGACAATATAAATATTTCAAATTAGTTTAATTAAATGTTTTGCTTCATTTTCTCCTTCAATTAGAAAATGGCCAGTCCTACTACAAGGATTTTGAGAAGCAAATTAGGACTGTTTCTGTCTCTTTCCTTGCTCTTGATATAACCATCTCTCTGCCCTTTTAAATTTCATTCCTCTGGTAGTGTAGTGCCTAAGGCATTTGACTGTTAACTAGAAAGCTGGTGGTTCAAAGCCACCAGCCACTCCTCAGAAGGAAGACTGAGCAATCTGCTTCTGTAGAGATATTGCCTCAGAAACCCAAGGAGGGGTCGCTATCAGTTGGATTCGACTTGACAGCAGTAAGTTTGGTTTTCAGTTTGTGCGGGAATGGCCAGACTTCATCTCACCTACTTTGGTCATGTGGTCAAAAGGGACCATTCCCTGGAGAAGAATATCATGCTTGGTAAAGTGAAGGATCAGTGAAAAAGGGAAGACCCTCAATGAGATGGCTTGACATAGTGGCTGCAATGATAGATTCAAGCATAGCAAGGATTGTGAGGATGGTGCAGGACCAGGCAGTGTTTGGTTCAGTTACACAGGGTCGCTAAGAATAGGAGCAGACTTGACAGCAGCTAACAACAACAACAATCTATTCAACGTCCCATATTTTTCTTTTTGTTCCAAATATATTTTAATTATCTCCTATATTTTCCCAAAAGCTCTTAAAGACCAATGGAATTTCAACTTCAAAATAATTTTTCTGAATACTTACTAGGATGATTTCATGAAATAAATTTTTTTTAAAAAAAAATTTTTACCATCACAATTATTAAAATAATAGCGCACTTTTTTGAAAACATTGACATACTTAGGATATAATGAATTATTTTTAAAGTAAAGGCTGAAATCAGTAACTTACAAAAGGAAAATTGGGTATATATGTATATGTAAAAAAAAGTTTGTCATTGAATCCATTTCAACTCACTGTAACCCCATGTAAATCAGTGTAAAACTAGGCTTCACAGTGTTTCCAATGGCTTATTTTTGACCAGATCTTTCTTCTGAGGTACAACTGGGTGGAGGTGAACTACCAACCATTTGATTAGGAGGCAAGTCTGTTAAGAGTTTGTACCACCTAAGGACTCCAATATGTATATAAAACCTACTTGAAGACATTGAGGTTGCGAGGGCAAAATGAAGACAATTTCTAAGCCAGCCAGCAAAAGAGGAAATGTATTCTAATATGTGCACATCCAAAGAGGAATAATGAAAATTCTAATCCCAAATGAGCAAACTCATTATATATTCAATTTCTAAATCCATGCTCTGCATAGCCCTTATAATGAGTTGAACTGTGTTCCCCTAAAAAAAGAAAAAAAAAATGTTGGTCTTAACCCATGTGCCTGTGAATGTTGTTTTGTCTGGAAAATAGTGTTTCTCTGAGAACACTTTTAGGTCATATGAGGTCATATTGGAGTAGTGTGGGCTCTAATTGTGTATTTCTGGTATGTTGTAAAGGAGTCCTGGGGGCACTATGGTTAAAGCATTGGGCTGCTAACCGAAAGTTCAGCAGCTTGAACACACCAGCCACCCCACAAGAGAAAGATGAGGCACTCTGCCCCCGTAGAGATTTACAGCCTTGGAAGCCGTGAGGCAATTATACTCTGTTCTACTGGGTTGCTATGAGTTGGAATCAAGTCATTGACAGTACATTTCTTTTTTTCTTTTTTTGGTATCTTGTGAAAGAGAACAGATATGGAGACAGGGTCACACATAAGAAGAAGAGCCCATACAAAAATATATTTAGACAGCAAAGGAATGCCAAGGATTGCCGCTAGAAGCTAGAAGAGAGGCATGGAATAGTTGATTTTCAGACCAGTCACAAGGAATTAACATGGCTGATACCCTTATTTAGACTTCTAGCCTCCAAAACTGTGAGACAATACAATTCTGTTCTTTAAAGCCACCCAAGTTGTGTTATTTTGTTATTGCAGCCCTAGGAAATTAAGACATGCTTCATTTGCAAACATCTTCACTTTATTTCCTATCTCCTGTTGTTTCTCACACCCATCCACCCAACACCACCACTGTATGCATATTCCAAAGGTGCCGCTCAAGTTATGTCGCTAGGTACCCTTAAACCTTCAACAGATCCCTCTGTGCCGATCAAATAAAGTTCATTTAAAAAATGATGCTCCATAATCTAATCCCAATCTATCTTTCTAACCTAATAAACCAGTGGAGTGGGGATTGTATCCTTATGATTCCAGCCAAATTGAAGTCTCTCAGCCTCCTATCTTTGTTTCCACTATACCCACCACCTTAAGTGCTATTCTCTCCACTTTTACATGTCTGAGTTCTGTCTCTTCATCAAAAATCACTTTCTCAAAAACTTCCTGGATTCCAACGAAGTGGAAGTAGCGTTTCTTCCTTTTACTTTTCATAACATAAGTTTGTGTCCGTATGTTTCTGTTTGTGCGTGGGATCTGACTCAAAGGGACTCCTCCTTGAGTTTGTGAGGTGGTATCACTACAGAAGTAGATTGCCCAATCATCCTTTCGAGGAGTGGCTGGTGGGTTTGAACCGTCAGTCTTCTGGTTAGCAGTCAAATGCCTTAGGCACTGCACCACCAGAGCTCCCATTCTTCTGACAGTCCATGGTATGTTCAGTTTTCTTTGTTATACTATTAGTTACTTAAGTGAAAAGAAAGAGTCTCCAGCCTAGTTTATCCCAGTGTCCACCATTATCCTTACCATGGACTTTATGTGTGTAGTAGGTGAGGTTTACATGTATTTGAAAAGTGATTGACTAAATGAATATGTCTTTAATATTAATTATGGCTGTATATAAGCAATTGTAGGAAAGACTGAAATATTTGGCTAAAAGTATCTCCAATTTAGAGGCCTCACTCCTCCCAATTCCTTCCAGCCCTTTCTTCATGGATGTATCTTAAAGAACTGTACCAAGACCTCATTTGCAGGTAATGGCTCTAAGGTCACTTGTTGATTAGGACTATTGGCTGGCAAAGGGAACAATTCTTTAAGCCAGTATCTTTCTATGTAAATGAATTGCCAGATTATTAAATCTTATTAAGGCTCTCTCCACCTCTAAAACCTATCTCCTTCTTTTCCAGTGGCTTTATCAAGACCACTGTTTTCTCTTACAATTCTCCTGTTGCATGGCAAGAGATAAGATGTCTTCTCCCCTACCCTTGATCTTTATCAATAAAGTGTTTTTTTAGTAACTGGATAAAGCTAATCTTCCATTTCCTATGGAGACTTCCAATTCTGGCTCTATTTTTGCTATAAAATCTTGTCCCCTTCCAAGATTTAAAAAACAATGACGTGTGTGTGGAGGTCTTGAGATAAACAGAATTATTTCTTATTTATTTATTTATTTTTGGAGATCCTTGGTAACTCCAGGAGGTGATTAAGTATTCCTGTTGCTGTGTGTAATATCAGTGATCAACGCTGAGGACCTGTCCCTCTGGCATTTCAGATGCTGGTTAATCCTGACTCTTATCTCCAGATGTTCTCCCTCTGACCTCTACTTTCCTCCTCTTGTTCACCTTTGATTCATCATGGCTCCAGACTTGACTCCACTTCTCTGATCAGACTGTGACTATTCCTGTTGGTACAAAACAAGACCTGATGTCATTGTTCCTATTTCTCATTAGAGCATGACCTTTTTTCCACTGGGAGCCCATCAGAATCAGTCCATACCTCAGGTATTCAGCCTTTCTTTCCCAGAGTTCCTATCTCCAAAGAGAAGTTTCTTTTCCTTTTGAGGAGAGCCAAAGTGATGGTGAGCTTTCCCCTTGCCCTCAACACTTTTATAAAATATTTTTTTGAAGACTAACAGAAAACACATTTTAACTACAGTAACATTTCAAAGCCTAGCTCAGTGTTGCTGCTTTGGACAAATATATGTCAGCTTCCCTTGGTCGCACCTTACCCTGAGGAAGACCCAAATGAATTGGAGCTCTTCTTGTTCAAACTGATTGGTAGGCAATATTGCCATAATGGGTTTAATTGTTGCTTTCCTGACATGTTACCATTTTCTTTCTGTGGAGTTCTACACCTGATGAAGGCATCACGTCCTTTTTCCTCTGCACCTTCTCCTGTAAGGGGACACTCAGGGGACAAGCAAGGTGACTACAGCTCGTGCATCAGCCATCTCCTTTCTTTGTCGTGCTCTAACATAACTGCTATCAAAAAAATCAATATATAAATAACAGTTACTCCTACCTCTACCTTATCAGTGTGCAATGTGACACATGGGATAGAAGGCCATTCATTGAATCAGTTAAACAGCTTTGAAAAAAAGCTTCCAAGACTGAGACACAGAAAGTCACATAACCTTATTTCAATTGCCAGCGAAAGTGACATTCAAATAGGTACTTTTGTTTCACTGATTCCTATGTGCCAGGTTATAATCATGGCAGTAACTACTACATGTTTCATTCTCCTAGGGTAGCTTATAATATAAGAAAATGAATTTTTAATAAAAGTTGCCCATAAAATTAAGAAGAAAAAAAAAAACAGAGACAATAGAATTCATGGAGTGGATAATTGAATGACAATGTAAACTAAAAATAAATTCCTTTGAAAATTGCCCTTTGGGAATAGGTGTCAATTATCCTTAATCCATTTTCCCCTGACTTCTTAAAGAGGGGGATCACAATGCTTTAGAAATCTTTACTCAAAAATGTCTATCTAATTCATTCATGGAGTACCGTGCTTTGGACAAATATTCTCCTGACTACTTCTGGTCATCAGTTATGTTAGAGAACCCACAAAATGGCAGATTGACTACTCTTTCTGTATGAAATATGAAATTTTTTGACTCTATAGAATATCCAATTTTGAGTTATAATAGCAAAATGGATATTTTGTTTCTCAGGTTACTGCAAAGCATTTCTATGACATTGAATATTTAATGCAATTTTTCTCACAGGTTACGTTTTAGACATGGGTCGAGTGATTTTCAATGTAGTCGATACTAAAAGTATATAAATATTATGCACCATTAGAGCATACCACTAATGTTGTATTTAACCAATCATTAAGATCAATGATCAGGGCTGACTACCTGAAGGATTCCATATTACCTATGAATTTATCATGGACTTTTATCTATTAAAAATTATACATGAACTTAATATAAGAATTTACATGTAAATCTAAGACAGCATAGATAATTCAAGCAAAAATCTAGTTATGGTTGAAATATTGTTATAGTGGAAAAAAGATGTGGGTATGGATCTGTGTGGAAGTTTCCCTGGTAACTGTCATGGTGCCCTGCTTCATTCTTTCATCCTTCAGCTGTGTTTGCACCTGTTGTTGTTGTTGTTGTTGTTGCCACAGTGTCCATATGTCAATCTATTAAAGTAGTTTTTAACAAAAGTACTTGGGTGCACTCACACCTTTTACTCAAATAGAACCTGGTAAGAAACAGGTGATACTCACATTTTGTAGCATCTGGGGCAAATGAGAGAGATCTGGGCATACTGGTGAAAACTGCACCCCTGATATTCATTGTCAAAGTGTTTCTTTTCCTGTCTGGTCCCTCTGGCTTTGAGATGACTTCTTTGAAGTTGAAAATTCATGTTAAATTTGAATTAAGTTTGTTTTGGGGTACATTCCTGCGTGAAACAAAATCCCTGATACTTGGAAATATGGTCTGTGGTGATCATCCTGATTCATTACTCCCCTGAGTGAAGTGCTCTAATGATAGTGTTAGGGCTTCAATGTGCAAAGGCTTCAGAGAGAGGTTTCACAGTCAACTCTAACAAGACTGCACAGGGAAGACATACGTTTATCCTTTATTTAGGATGACAAAACCTTAAACATATCTTTCAGCACTGTCTCTCTCTTTCTCACACAGATACACTGTATATCAGTAATCTGGACACCAAGTTATTTAAAGCTATTATTTAGTACCATAATAAGTAGTAATTTAAATACAAGGTAAAATCACCACATTGTCTTGTTTACTACTGATGTTAATTTTAAGCTGACGTTCAATGCTCCCCAAAAAGGCAGCCTATGATTTGTTATCATTAAACTGTCAACTCTGCCTTGAGTTAGAAATAGACTCACACTACACTTCTTACAGCATATCACTTTATTTTCTATCAGTCAAAAAAAAAAAAAAAATCCAGAATCATTTTAATTGTGTCTGTGCTATTTTTCTATTAACTGTTTCATGCATTTTTCCTGGCCTTTTAATTGCAGTTTAATAGTGGTCATTAACACATTAAGGGTGTTAGAAGAACATTTGAAGTCCTCTTGACTTCTACCAAAGTTGACACTTCAATACTGGAGTAATTTCAGCTATTCATTTATTTAATAGTGACCTATGCAAATGTGGAACCATGTCATTTTACAAATTGACTGTAATAATTAACTAGAAAGGCAGAGTAAAATGAAACAGGTTATAATTAGAATATAACTGCTACAGTATTACGTCAGCTAGAATAAAATAATCTCAAATGATTAAATTGGTTTCAATTATTAAGAATCATTTTAATGTACCCACTGTTCTGATTTTTACATTTCTCTTTTTTGTGTGCATTGGATGTCACCTCATACAATTTATGTATTTTATTCATCTTGGTAAAACAGGCATTACAGAAGTTTAATTAAGTAGTAAAAGACTTCACATTATTCTGCTGAATTCTAAATTAGTTGTAGAAACTAGTCAGGGTGCATACTACATACTATTCAATTAGCTGTATCTATTAAGCCACCCAATATTCCTCTTACACAATAAATATATGTAACATGTCACTAGCCATCAGAATATGTATTTTAATCACATAATTATCACAACTTTCCCAACTGGTTCCTAGATGCATCATCTTTATCTACATCACTTTTTTAAAAAACATAATAACTGAGCCATCTTTTCTAATCTAAGAGTTTTCCACATTCATGACTCACATACATTTGTTGGCAGGGCTAGCATCAAGGTGTACAAGCCATTCGAGAGCACAGGGCTCCATGGCCAGAAGGGTCCCACACCTGGTTGAATGCTCTGCTTTTGCTATCTTGAAATTCTTAACAATTTTTGAACAAAGGACTACACATTTTTAGTTTACATTGAAATGCAAATAGCTGTGCAAATTATGTAGTCTTTCCTGTTTGAAGGATCTTGTAGAGAAGCATAATGACTTGTTCACCTTTGGCTAAATATTAAACATTTCACTCATCATTTACCAGATTATTAGGGATTTGCATTCCTTGATGTGCAATGCAGAGAATTTTTCACACAGAGGCAGTATGGATGGGAAGGGCATCTACCTGGCAGGGGAAATTAGCCTATGACTTTGGCAGTCAAAGAAGCCCAAACAATCATATCCAGATGACAATAACTTCTTAATATATAAACTGTTTTAATTAGCATCTTCATATCCCATGGGAGCTCTGGTGGCGTAGTGTCTAAGGCATTTGACTGCTGACCAGAAGGCTGGTGGTTCAAACCTACCAGCCACTCCTCAGAAGGAAGGTTGGGCAATCTCCCTCCATAGTGATACTGCCTTGGAAACCCAAGGAGGGATCGCTGTGAGTCAGACCCGACTTGATTGCACTGTGTTTTAGGTTTTGTTTTTTTTTCAGATCCCATACACTGGTCATTTCCAAAACATAAGAGGCTAAACTCAAGGGAATATTTGATATATGCTAAAGTTCAGATTACGTGGTTACCTGAGACACAGTTGAAAAAAACTTGTTCCTAGCCAATACATATCCTTAATTTCTGACATATCCTTTATCTCGCAGATCTAAAATTATGTCTGAACAATGATCTGTCCACTTATTTAATAAGTTTGAATCCTGGTGACAGCCAAGAAAATTTGGTTATTTTTGTTTTAAAGTCTGAAATTTTATTTATTCCTACAATACCCTATTTGATGAGGGTATTTTTTGGTATATTTCTCTTTCCTAGTACAACTTTTATTCTAGTTGATTTTAACAGTTTTAGCTATTTGATCAGTAATTCTAGAAGCATGGTTGAAGAACTTCATAACTCTCACCCACTCCTATGGAGTCAATTCTGACTCATATGTATTTTATCTATGTGTATTACTCATCTATATGTATTATATCACCCCCATTGGGTTTCCAAGGTTGTAAATCTTTACAGAAGTAGATTGCCTCATCTTCCTCCCATGGAACAACTAGTGGGTTTGAACCACTGACCTTCTGGTTAGCAGCAAAATGCCTTACCCACTAAGCCACCACAGCTCCTGTCATACATAAATAGAGTACTCATCAAAAATGCAATCCATTTGCTTTTTTAAATTTATTTTGTCAGTTTGGTTTTTCCTTTAGGATATTATAAAAATTGATTTGAGGTACACTGCTATATAATATGGTGCTATATTTAGCATGATGAACTGGCTTCTGTGCTGTGAGGAAACCTCTTCAAAACTCCAAGATGAGAATTGACCAGACTAAAGGCATCTTTTCTTGCCTAACTCAATATTACAGAATCTACTCCATCCTGGAGGATATTGTCCTGTTCTGAGGATATTGTCAAGTGCTTAGAATATATAGTTTGGAGGACTGTAAAGAAACTATCATTATACCCAGAAAATGAGAATCTGATATCTAGATATTCTGTAAAGCAGTTTTATGAACTAAGGAAGATCCAGAATAACTAATCAATCCAGATAAGATGAAAATTAGCAGACCCTGGCAGGAAGGTGTTGCTGTTCAGTCCCTAAGCTCTTAATACTGGTTTATAGGATCCCAAGTTATGAATCTGGGGAAAATATCAAACACAGCCTAAAATCAACCTGGAATAGTGCCCTAAGGACTTAGATGTCTTGTCCGATTGAATTATCTTTTAAAGTACTTGGAGACCAAAATATTTTCTGTCATCTTCACTGTTGTAATTGGTCAAGTCAATAAAATATGTCAATTCAACAATTTTAACCACAATAACCCTTCTATACCTTTTAACAAGCAAATAAAAATAACTTATCCAAACTTGTTTTATGACGAATTTGGCTCTTCTCTCATCTAGTCAGGTTACATATTGAATCAAAAGTACAGTATTCTCTGGGTAAAAAGGTCAAAAAGGTAAAAAGGCAAAATACTTAACCTAAAAAGAATAGTTATAATTAAAAAAAAAAAAAAATAGCATTTAAAAGAATGCCTTGAGCTTGAAAATCATTTCTATTTTTTTTTCAAATGGAATGAAAGTTCTTTATTATAATGTAATTGTAATTAATATTGTGTAGTTATAATAATATAATTATTATTAATTACATTTTCCAAATGTAATTAAAATGCATTGCTTAGAACAAAGGCAATCACTGGATTACAATTATCTGTATCTCTAAAGGAAACAATTAATATGGCAGGTTTCAGTTACATAGTATAAATAACCAGATACTGTATGTCTTATAACTATTAATTCATATACCTGGAACAATAGTAAACACAAGTAATACATGCACATTTTATTCTAGAAGACAATTTCTAAAGACCTGTCTTTGATATATTTGTAATTTAGTTGGTGATTAAAAAAAAGCACACCATTCATTTTGACTTGTTTCTATATTTATGTGTGACATCTTGAATGACACATATTTAACTTTCCAAAGTTATATATATCATAATATATCACAAATAGCATCATTAACATTTCAAATAGGGGTTACTTCTGTATTCATGAGTTAGAATTTAATAGTAGATTAAATATAATTGCAAACATATACTCATAATAGTGTTACAGAGCTGTCAATTAAATGTTATTAAAAAGAGGCTAAATTTTCTGTGAGTTCAGAGACAATGTCAAATTTCAAATTTCAAGGTTTAAACTATCATCACTCATATCATTTATTCTATCTCTTTAAAACCTCATTTTATTCAGCAATAGAATGGGCTGATGATAATTTTTTTCAATAATGGATAGAAAGGTTAAGGGGTGCCTGCAGGATAAATAGCAAAGTTTTGTAAGTCTGAATTACTGAAGGAAAAGTATTTAATTGTCATTTCCATAAAAACTTTTGTAACTTTGGTAGAAAACTAAGGAATGGGGAAATCTTTTTTATAATATCCCTTCTAGCTTTCACTGTGCCCATCTGGGTTTAATTAACTAACTATTAAGTTGTTATATTTCAATGAAATTATTATTATAAAATATATTTATATTGACAGCAGGCCAAAAATGTTTTTAACTTCAGCTTCATTTTCTCAAAATTCTTGTTTTCTATGGCAATCTGGTTTCATAAAGATTGTTGTTGTTGTACAGCATAGAAAACTGTATGGAGCAATTCTATTCTTTTACATGGGGTCTCTGAGTCAAAACTTACTTGCTGACATCTAATACCATCACCAACTCTACCATCTATCCCTATCTCTGGCACCTCTTTTGATGCTGCAGAAATAATCTTAACTGCTGCCTTCCTAACCCATCTAGCCAGTTCTGGATCTGGAAAGCAGACATGCTCTGCCATTTTTTTTTTTTAAACATATATTTACTAAGGAAGTACCTAGTATGAATTGAATTATGTCCTCCCAAAGGAAATTGTGTTCCCAAAAAGATATGTTGAAACCTTACTTTGTGAATATGCTCTTGTTCACAAATATACACACTCTTCCCTTATCAACACAGCTAGATTCCAAAGAACAGGTCATATGTGAAAATCATTGTCATGCAAAAATACAGGATGACTACATTAGATCACAAAGTGGAGTATGACTACATCATCACATACCTGGCAAATTACATCATTACATAACTGCTAAACAGCTGAGAATCATGACCCAGAGAAATTGACACATAATCTTAACCACCACAACCAGCATTACACTTGTCTCACACCTCAGCGTTCATTACTGCCACGTGTTCATTAATGTGCAAAATAGGCAGACAGATTTTTTTATTATTGTCATAAATGAGAAATGTCGGATAATGAGATAGTGAGGAGTAGATCTAGGCTCTTTGAAAGTGTTATCAGTTACATTTACATAAGTTCCGACTGGAGAAGACTGCTTCCTAATCATGGGAGTGCTGATAAAAGAAGAGATGAGACCCAGAGAAAGAGAGGAAAAATGGTCATATGAATATGCATCTACAACCCAAAGAATACCTGAGGCTACAAGACTCTGGGAGGAACAAGAAAGGATCTTTCCCTAGAGTCTTCAGAAAGAACATGGCTTTCCTGAAACCCTGAATTCAGAGTTCTCACCTCCAGAATTGTGAAATAGTAAGTTTCAGGTCTTAAAAGCCATCCACTTTGTGATATTTATGTTGTAGCAATCCTAGGAAACTTTTCAATACTCCCACAGCTACTAACTGCCAACTGAAGGAAAAGTGGCCCTGTCACAAACTACCAAATAACTGTAATCTTGTATTTCCTATGCTGGGGACACAAATGACCAGAGACTGAGTGGCTGAAAAATAACCATAATCTGTCTGTTACTGCCCAAAAATGGAGAAAAATTAATCTCTAACTTGAACCTGACTGGTTCTGAGATTGAAGTGGTGTTCTTTTGAGAAGAAATAAGAAACTCATTTATTCTTATTAAACAAGGTCTTGTCCATGGATATTGAAATCTCACAAGACAAAGACAAACCATCACGTTCCAAATACATTCTGAATGCCCTGGTCTAAGTTTTATTATTTTACTTTTTACAGCTATGGTAGCTTCTTACTTTCTTTATGCTGAAGGATTTTCATCAACAGCAAAAACTGAGTAATTCCTATGGTGGTTAGTCTCTGATTCTATAACTCCCTCAGAAATGTAGTCCAAGGTTATTTCGCGTATCAAGCACAGTTCTAACACTACTAGGATGATGGTCTATTTTAGAATTTTTCTAGACAATAAGCTTTTTTCACTTGGCTTTAGCAGTTTATTAAATATTATTTTTTCCCAGTGAATCTTCTTTTTTTTTTTCTTTTTTAATTTAGATTCCTGTTAACCATATATTGGAAGCCAAAAATCTCACCATCTTTAGCCATTAACCAACCCAAACCAAACTCACTGCCATGGAGTCAGTCCTGACTCATAGTGACCCCTCCTTGGGTTTCTGAGGTGGTATCACTAAGGAAATAGATTGCCCAACCTTCCTTCTGAGAGGTGCAAATCAAAACAACAATGAGATATCGTCTCACACCATCAATAATAACAAAGTTCAACATGATATAAAATAACAAATGCTGGAGGATATGGAGTGATGAGAATGCTCTTAAAGCACTGGTAGGACTGTAAACTTGTACAACCACTGTGGAAACTGATATGGATCTACCTTATAAAGTTAGAATTACCATTTGATCCAATAATTCCGCTAAAAATCAAAAACAAACCCACTGCTATCGAGTCAATTCTGACTCCTAGCAACCTCCACTGGTTTTCTGAGGCAGTAAATCTTTACGGATGTGGATAGCTCCATCTTCCTTCCAAGCCAATCTTCTGGCTACCAGTCAAATACTTTAGGCACTGCATGACCAGAACTCCTTAGCAATCCTACTACTATATATATATATCCTAGAGAAATAAGAGCCAAATAGATATATGCACACTCATGTTTATTGCACAGAAGAAACCTCAGTGCTCATTAGTGGATGCAGATAAACAAGCCATGACAGCATACACACAATGGAATACTACACAAACTGAAAGAACAATGAAGAATTTGTGAAACACCTTATCACATGGATGAACTTGGACGACATTATGCTGAGTGGAAATAAGTCAATCATAACAGGAAAAACACTGCATGAGTCCACTATTATAAAAAGTCAAGATGAGGTTTACACATAGAAACAAGCATTGTTTAATCATTACAAGGGATGTGAGGGAAGGAAGGGAAAAATTCTAAATAGTAGACATGTATTAACTTGGGTGAAGGGAAAGACAATACACAATTAGGAGATGATTGATACAATATCACTAAGTTAAAGGAAGATATGTAGAGATACACAAGGCATGGACAACAAAAGTAAATACTATTATATACACAATCCTGCAATCTCGGTAATAATAAAAAACAATCTACTAGTGGATATATAGCAGACAAGCAAGCTGAACAGGTAGGGTAAGTGAATAAGACTACATCTATGGTGGAGGATTTTTTTGCTTATGTATGTGATATGCTGAAAATACATACACGTATATAATCGAACAACTAGGGATCAAAGTTAGGAAAACTTCTTAGCCATAACCAAACTACTTGAGGTAATAAGTCACTTGGCCTGGGAAAGCTAACTCAATTGGCATTACATAGTTTACAAAGACAGTGTTCTACATCCTACTGTGGTAAGCAGTGACTGTAGTCTTAAACACTAGTGAGTGGTCATCTAAGAGGCAACAAGTGGGTTCTCTCCCTCTGCAGCAAAGAAGAGTGAAGGAAATCAAACACACATGGGAACAAATAGTCCAAAGGACTAGTAAACCACACAAAACTCAGCCTCCTTGACCCTCAGTCCAGAAGAACTAGATGGTGCCCAGCTACTACTATTGACCACTGTGAAAGGGATCTAAACAGAATGTCCTGGATAGAGCAGGATAAAAATGTGGAACAAAACTCAAAATCATAAAAACGACCAGGCTTACTGATCTGGTAGAGTCTGGTGGTCCTTAGTTGCCCTTGAAATCTGATACTGAACTATTTCATAATAGTTATGATTAGCCCCAAAATAACCTTCAGCCAAGCAATAACAAGCTTATAAGCTGAACAACACTGGAGAGCTATACGTTGTTTAGAACAATTGGCCACACAAGATCAGAAGAGTAGCTTTTGCTCAGAGATGAAGCTCAGAAGGTAGAAAGAGATAGGAAAGAAGGACAAATGGAAATGGGAAACACAGAGAGGACATGGGAAAGGTGCCATTACACTGTGGTGATTGCAATCAATGCCACAAAACAAAATGTGTTCAAATTGTAGAATGGAAAACTTATTTTCTCTGTAAATTTTCACTTAAATCACAATAAAAAGTTGAAAGAAAATACATTAGCATCATTAACTGCAAAGCAGCCATTTATAAAGTAACGTAAAGACTAGCCATTAAAAATAATAATAATAATGAAGTGCTCATCCACTACCAGAGAAAAGAGATCCTCTCATTAGATTCTACCGACAAGCTCAGGTTTACTTTGAACTTTGAGTCTCTGTCCTGAATATTACAGTAGAAGGTAAGGATTTTGAAGTGTGAATTTCTGTGGGAACTATCAAAAGAAGTTCAGAAGTGGCCACAGTCCTCCAGTTGATTCTAGTGTTGGGATGTTCCAAAATAATTTCCATTTGAAGAGTTCTGATAATTCCATCAGCCCCATGTTTAAGATCTTATAAAACATTTTTACACATTAAAAAAGACTCTGTCCCACTGACATAAGTATTTCACTGCTTTTCTAGCTTCTAGTATTTGGTTTCCAGTGTTTTTTTTTTTTTAAATACACATCCAACTTGTAAGCTGCCTGCTCAAATGTTGCTACATGCTCCTCAGTTAAATTGATATATGATCCAGATAAGGCTGCAATACAGCATACTTTTAGTTTAAGTCCTTTTAGTTTCTACTACTCTTTATAGCCATATTTTTCATTTCAAGATATTTCACTTTGGTTAGTTTATTCGTATCTTCCAGGAGTTTATATTCTTCATTGGTAGCTCTAAGTTCCCTAGTCAAGTGAGTGGTCATCTTGGAGAACATGTCCTGGCATAGTTCCTTTATATCAGCCTCAGTGGGCTTCTTTGCTGCATCATAAGTCTCTATGGTGGCAGCATCATCTCCATCTGGTTTTTCAGCAGGCTGGGACAGCCTTGGCTGCCATAATGCTAGACCAGCACTGCTTCCCTCCCTGTGAATCTTAACTACTGTCCTCTTGCCATTGGAGCCTCTGAGTCAATGAGGTAGGGCATCACCAAGATAGCTCTCACGGCTTTGTGAATACAAATAAGGGCAGAGCCTCTAAATGAGTTGTAGTGAAAGCCCAACACTGTCAAGGTCAGGTGATGATATAAAGTGTGTGATATGCCAAGTGTAAGAAAATATAAGTAGCAGGTCTAGAGGAAATTAAAGGAGCTCTGGTGACATAGTGCCTAAGGCATTTGACTACTAACCAGTGTTGTGGCTTCAAACACACCAGCCACTCTTTGGAAGGAAGTTTGGGCAATCTACTCCAGTAGTGATACAGTCTCGGAAGTCTCAGAAACCCAAGGAGGGGTAACTAAAGAGGTGGACCCAACTCAATGGCAGTGAGTTTGATTTTTGGGGAAATTAAAAGCAGAAGGCCTATCTTAGAACAGCTTTTGCTCCTCAGATCCATATAATAAGGAGAATTTGGTCCTGATCTAGGCTAAATTAGTAGTATTACAGGTGCTGAAAGAGATTGGATTTGAGGTATATTTTGTAGGTGGAGCAAGCATGATTTACTTTGAGATTAGCTACAGGGAATGACAGGAAGAGAGGAGTCAAGATGACTCCAATGATTTGGCTTGATCAGTGAATCCAAAGGATGAATTTCTGCCCACTGACATGTGAAAGACAGGAGAAAAACACACATTAATATTTATACAGGGAAAGATTAAGTTTGAGATCTCTTCTTTGTCTTCTTTGGCATCCTACAGGAGATGCAAGGTAGGCTATTGGAAATGCCAGTTTTCATTTCAGGAATGAAGTCTGTGCTGGAGATATGCCAAGAGGAGATGATCTCACACTTAAATATAGCTCAAATCCACTGAAAGTGTTATTCATATGAAGACAATATTTTGGTGATAATATAATGGTGAAGAAACATGAGAACACATAAAAATCAATATAATTTTTACAGTTACCCCTTTTTCAAATCAAGAAGTTTATCAGGAAGTTACACATTTAAAGGTAAATGTAACTAGAAAGAAACTCAACAGAGATGCAGAAGAGCTAAATAATACAATCCACCAACTTGACCTTGTAGACATCTACAGAGCACTTCACCCAATAACAGCACAATATACATTCTTTTCCAGTGCACATGGAACATTTTCCATGATAGACCATATGTTAGGCCATAAAGCAAGCCTTCATAAATTTAAAAATACTGAAATACTGCAAAGCATCTTCTCAGACCATAAAGCTATCAAATTGAAAATCAACAATAAGAAGATCAACAGAAAATGAGTAAACATAGGGAAACTGAGTAACACCCTCCTTGAGAAAGACTGGGTGAGAGAAGAAATAAAAATTGAAATTCAAAAATTCCTTGAATCAAACAAGAATGAAAACACAACATACCAAAATCTTTGGGACACAGCAAAAGCAGTGGTCAGAGGCGAATTTATAGCAATAAACACACATCCAAAAAGAAAAAAGAGCCAAAATCAACTCTTTAAGCCAGCATCTCCAACAACTAGGAAAAGAACAGCAAGAAAAGCCTACAGTCACCAAAAGAAAGGAAATAATAAAGATTTAATCAGAAATCAATGAAACAGAAAAATAGAAGGGCAATACAAAAAATCAACAAGACTAGAAGTTGGTTTTTTGAAAGGATCAATGAAATTGACAAACCACTGGAAAATTTAACAAAGGAAAACAGGGAGAGAATACAAATAACACAAATAAGAAATGAAACAGGTATCATAACAGAACTGGAATAAAAAGGATAATATCAGGATACTAAGAAGAACTGTACTCCAACAAATTTGAAAATCTGGAAGAAATGGGTAGATTTCTAGAAACACACCACTTACCTAAACTAACACAGACTGATGTGGAAAATTTGAACAGGTCCATCATAAAAGAAGAAATTGAACAGGTCATCAAAAAATTACCAACTAAAAAAAGTCCTGGCCCAGA
>NW_006921594.1:1376728-1377382 GCF_000298275.1 Orycteropus afer afer
ATCAACATCATCCACCACGTAAATAAAACAAAGGAGAAGAACCACATGATCATATCAATTGATGCAGAAAAGGCATTTGATAAAATCCAACATCATTCTTGATCAAAACTCCCAGAAAAAT
Source organism: Orycteropus afer afer (assembly GCF_000298275.1). Taxonomy (NCBI): domain Eukaryota; kingdom Metazoa; phylum Chordata; class Mammalia; order Tubulidentata; family Orycteropodidae; genus Orycteropus; species Orycteropus afer. The sequence goes on from NW_006921594.1 coordinate 1,376,850, forward strand.
AGGAATACAAGAGACATTCCTCAACATAATAAAGGGCACGCCGACTCGATGGCACATAACAACAACAACAACATACAAAACCAACAGCCAATATTATTATCAATGGTTGCTGTTGTTGTTATGTGCCGTCGAGTAGGTCCTGACTCAGCAATCTCTCCTTGGGTTGCCGAGGAAGTATCACTATGGAAGCAGATTGCCCAACCTTCCTTTCAAGGAGTGGCTGGTGATTTTGAACCGCCAGCCTTCTGGTTAGCAGTCAAGTGCCTTAGGCACTATGCTATCAATGGAGAGAGAATGAAATCACTCCTCTTGAGAACAGGGACCAGACAAGGATGCCCGCTATCACCACTTCTATTCAACATTGTACTGGAAATCTTAGCCAGGGCCATAAGGCAAGAAGAGAAATCAAAGGCATCCACATGGGTAAGGAAGAACTCAAGCTACCCTTATTTGCTGATGATATGATCCTATATCTAGAAAAACCAAGAGACTCAGTCAAAAATCTACTGGAACTAATTGAGAGATTTAGCATC
>NW_006921594.1:1379428-1395046 GCF_000298275.1 Orycteropus afer afer
AGTATAGTTTTGGCAGACAATGATCCTATAAGTTTGTTTCTATGATCTGAATTCCCAGGTGTATAGTAGAGCTGACAAGGGACAAGATTGTAGTCACTTCTTGGTCACAGCCAGCTACCCAGAGGGGCTGAGTAGTTGAACCTGTGGGCTAGGTACCATCGTCACAGGGGACATCAAGCTCAATTGGCGTAACATACTACACAAAACATTGTGCCACCTCCTACTCTGGCAAGTAGCGACCAGGATTTTAAAAGCTGCAAGGTGCCATCTAGATGCAACGATGGGTCTCTCCTCATCCAGAGCAAAGAAGAATGAAGAAATCCAAAAATTCATGGGAACAATTAGTCCTAGCAACTGCTACACTATCTGATCTGCAGCCTATATGACCATGAGAACAGAAGACCGGGCTACCACTAAATCTCTTCACCCAAATCAACACTTATCTCTACCTATCTAAGTGTTCCGTACCCTACCCTCCCACCCCGGCAACCACTTGGAAGGGGATCTATGTAGGAGATCCTTGATAGAGAGGGAGAACAATGTGATACAAAACTCAAAATCATCTGGAGAAAAAAAAAGGGAAGGACCAGGTTTGCTGGTCCGATAGAGCCTGGTGGAACCACTGACACTATGGCCCCTAGCTGCCCTTCAGGTCTGGAATTGAACCCACACCTGTTGCTTCCAGCCAAACAAAAGACAGGCATATGAGTTGAACATTTACCTGAGGTAGATACACTCTTTGGAGAGAACAATTATGGGAGAAAAAAAGGGCTATTTATGCACAGAGAGACAGCTCAGGGGGCAGGAGTGCATGGAGGAATGGACACAGGGAAGAGGTAACTATCGGAAGGAAGTGGGAGGGGAGCTGTTGAATTGTGGTAAATTGTGGTCAATGTCATGAGACAAAGTGTATGTGAACTGCTGTAAGGAAAGTGAATTTGCTCTGTAAATTTTCACCTGAATCACAATTTAAAAACAACAAAAAAAATGTAAATGTAACTTTAGTTAATTTTGAAAATTGTATTGAAACATGCTTATGGAAGTATTATGTATCTCTTGTGATGAAACTGTGACATGAGGTTCCCTCGTGAGAAGATGGTTATAAAAGATACGTGGAAATGAAGAGAAATAAGGGACATAAAGACATCTGAAAAGCAAGAATGCTACTGTCAAAGTTGTAGCTGAAGGCAGATCTCCTTTAAAGCACCTTCCATTTTCAAGGAAAATTCTGTTACTGTGTGTAAAAGTGAATGGTGCTGTTATCCATCTGAGCAGAAGAGCAACCAGAGACTGGAAAGGTTTGGTTTTAGTGCCATGTACCCTGCTAGTTGCTTCTCTTTTTAAATTGCATTAATCCATTTGATTACTCTTTCAATTAAAAGAATCAGTGTGCTAGGATGGAATTGTTTTCACTGATTAAATTAACAAAACCATTCTATTGTTAAAATTTGAAAACAAATAATAATAAAAGAAAAAAGTTAAGTACTGCTAACAGTCAATTAACTTACATTTAAAAATTGCTTTATTGTGGTAAAAATACATATAGCAAAACATTTGCTTTGGTCAAAACATTTGCCTATTCATCATTTTTTAGATGGACAATTCTCTGACAGTGGTTGCTTTCATTATGTTGTTCCTATCACCACTATCCTATACCACTATAGGGAAGACCGAAGAAGAGTTGATGCTTTTGAGTTGTGGTGCTGGCGAAGAATGCTGAAAGTACCTTGGACTGCTAAAAGAACTAACAGATCTGTCCTGGAGGAAGTGCAGCCAGAATGCTCCTTGGAAGCAAGAATGGCCAGACTTCGTCTCACCTATTTTGGTCATGTTGTAAGAAGGGACCATTCCCTGGAGAAGGATGTCATGCTTGGTAGGGTGGAGGGTCGACGAAAGAGGGGGAGGCCTTCAACGAGATGGATTGATACGGTGGCTGCGATGATGGGCTCGAGTATAGCAGGGATTGTGGGGCTGGTGCGGGATCGGGCAGTGTTTCGTTCTGCTGTGCATGGGGTCGCTATGAGTCGGAAACGACTCGACGGCACTTAACAACAACATAACAATCACCACTATCCATTTCAAAAGTATTCCATCACCATTAAGAGAAACTCAGTGCAACTGAGCATTGTTAATAGCAAATAACTCAAGTTTGCTGAGAATTTTTTCTGAAGAAACATAAAGTCTTGCCTGCTTTTGTTTATCAACAATGTCTGTTCTGGTAACCTAGTGCCACACTGTCAGGAATATACCACAAATGGTATGGCTTAAACAAACAGCATTTTATTCTTATAAATAGTATGTCTATGAAGTGCGTAGTGTACCCAAGACCAAGTATAGTTTTGGCAGACAATGATCCTATAAGTTTGTTTCTATGATCTGAATTCCCAGGTGTATAGTAGAGCTGACAAGGGACAAGATTGTAGTCTCCAATCTTAGAGGCTTTAAGTCCAAGTTCAAAGTGTATGAAAGCCCCTTCACCTTGGGGTTCAGCTCTGCCTCTTGATCCTGGCTCACTGGAGCTAGAGGCATTTCTTCACTCAGATAGCTGCTGGCTGCTGAGGTTAACAAGCCCAAGGTTGACAGGTGAAAAGGCACAGTCCTGATGTTAACCAAACCACACAGCAGGCCATTCATTTAAGTCCATTCTAAGTCCCAAGATCAGCAAAACCTGACAGGCTGCTGAACAACGACACGGCTACATGTAGGGTCCAAGCGTGCCATAAGCTACAGACCATTCCCAAAGCTACTTCTTAAATATGGGAAGCAAACCACATATCCAAAGCAGCTACTCAGCTGCTTGTAGTAGATCCCACCATGGAGTTGATTGCCAGTCTCATCATGGGGAATAACTACCACCAGCTGCCCAACCACTGAACCAGGCCCAGCCAAGTAAACACACAACTTTACCTACCACAACGTCTAAATAGAAGCAATGACTCATGACTTTTGGTCAAAAACATTTTTGACATAGTATCACCTGAACCATAAAATGTTCATGGATTTTAATGAAGATTTTCTAGTTGTATTATTCTGCTCTCTAAAAAAGGCTCAGAGCGTTACTTGAAGTATTTAACAAGAAGAATCTGCATACCTTTCAAAACATAGTGATAAATACTTATGTTTTTCTTTGTAGATGACTATAACAGAATTTGGATGTTACTATTGTATCTCTCCATCACTTATAAAAAAACAAAGAACAAACTCATTCCCCTCAAGTTGGATCTGACTCACAGCAACACCCTCTTGGGTTTCCAAGGTGTTATCACTGCGGAAATAGATTGCCCAACTTTCTTTCCGAGGAGTGGCTGGTGGGTTTGAACTGCCAGCCTTCTGGTTAGCAGTCAAATGCCTTATGCTCCATCACTTCTAGTCACCAGCTCATGTGGAAGCCACAGGAAAATTTAGAGCCCAAGAGAGAGAATAAAAAAGTAATTGTTTAAGTAATTTAACAGTCTTTCGCGTAGCTGAAAAATAATAGGCTTTTTGGATTCAGCCAAATTTTAAAGCACTCTTTAAACATCTTAATGATTACCAAATGCATGTCAACATGTTTTTGACTATTGAAACATAATAACTTTTGTTTTCTTTCTTTGTTTGCTTATTTATTAAAGATTCAAAATCTTGGTCTAATTTATATGGTTTATAACTTAATGAAAAACTTAAAAAATCGGCTTTATTGAGAGATCGTTTACATATAATCAAATGCACTCATTTTAACTCCACTATTATTTCATGAGGAGCTCCAGCATTATTTCTATCACCAAGGCCAAATTTTCCAGCTACCAGTGATTCTTCTTTGTTTCCAGCTTTTGTATTCCAGTCATCAGTGATAATTAACACACCTTGATTGTGTGTTTGGTCAATTTCAGGCTGCAGAAGTTGATAAAAATCTTCAATTTCCTCATCTTTGGCTTTGGCAGTTGGTGCATAAATTTATATAATAGAAGTATTAACTGGTATTCCTTGTAGGCATGTAGATATTCTCCTATCACTGATAGCACTGTACTTCAGGACAGATCTTGAAACATCCTTTGTGATGATAAATGCCACACCATTGCTCTTCATGTTGTCATTTCCGGCATAGTAGATCATATGGTTGTCTGATTCAAAATGGCCAAAACCAGTCTATTTCAGCTCACTGATGCTTAGGATATCAATCTTTATGCATTCCATTTCATTTTTGACAACTTCCAATTTTCCAAGATTCATATTTCATACATTATTACTGATGTTTGCAGCTGTTTTGCCTCAATTTGAATCATGACACAGCAAATGGAGGTCCCACAAGATTTAATTTACCCATATCATTAAGATTAGTTCTACTCTGATGAGGCAACTCTTTCCCAGTCATATCTTGAGTGCCTTCCAACCTAAGGGGCTTATCTTCTTGTGCTCTATCAGATGTTTCCAGGCTATTCGATAAAGTTGCTGAGTAATGTATCAGACAGTGTTTCTCTGCTATTCTAAGGTTTTTCCTGGCCAATTCTTTGAGAAGTGGATGGCCTCTTCCTTCTTCCTAGTCTGTCTCAGTTTGTAAGCTGCATTGAAATCTGTGCACTATGTGCAACACTGCTGGCTTTTGAAACACTGGTGACACAGCGTCTAGCCTCACAGCAATGTGCAAGCCACCATAGGATGACAAACTGACAGACCAGTCCATCACCTTTAGCTGTTGGAAACCTCTCCGCCCATCCCCTTACCTAACTAACTACTACCTGAATCCTGCTACTTTGTCATCCCCAGTAGTTCCCTCCCTTTCCTGCCTTGGGGGATGTGTCCTTTCTCCCGGCCCCTTACCTGGATCCTGCCACTTCTATTGTCCTCAGTGGTTCCCTCCTTTTCCTGCCTTGGAGTTAGAAAACCAAAAGGGAAGAACACGCTCAACATTTCTCAAGCTGAGGAACTGAGGAAAAAATTTAAGCCTCTAGTTGCAATATTAAGGAACTCTGGTAGTGTAGTGCCTAAGGCACTTGGACTGCTAATCAGAAGGCTGGTGGTTCAAACCCACCAGCCACTCCTTGGAAGGAAGTTTGGGCAATCTACTTCCGTAGTGATATTGTCTCAGAAACCCAAGGAGGGGTCGCTATGAGTTGGGTCTGCCTCGATGGCACATAAAAACAACAACAACAACAGTTGCAATATTAAAAGATTCTGTGGGCAATATGTTGAATGATGCAGGAAATGTCAAAAGAAGATGGATAGAACACACTGAGTCACTGTACTAAAAGGAATTGGTAGATGATCATATATTCAGGAGGGGCATATGATCAAGAACCAATGGTACTGAAGGAAAAATTCAAATCTTCATGAAAGGAATTATCAAAAAACAAGGCTCCAGGAATTGATGGAATACTCATGGAGATGTTTCAACAAACGGATGCTGTGCTGGAGGCAGTTGGCTATGCCAAGAGATTTGGAAGACAGCTACCTGGCCAACTGTCTGGAAGAGATCAATATTTGTACCCATTCCAAAGAATGGTGATCCCACAGAATGTGGAAATTATTGAACAATATCATTAATATCACATGCAAGTAAAATCTTGCTGAAGATAATTCAAAAATGGTTGCAATAGTATATTCACAGAGAACTTTCAGAAATGCAAGCTGGATTCAGAAGATGATGTGGAACGAGGGATATCATTGCTGATGTCAGATGGATCTTGGCTGAAAACAGAATAGCAGAAAAATGTTTACTTGTGTTTTAGTGACTATGCAAAGGCATTTGATGTTGTGGATCATAAAAAATTGCGGATAACAGTGAGAAGAATGGGAATATCAGAACACTTAATTGTACTCATGAGGAACCTGCACATAGACCAGGAGGCTGTCGTTTGAACAAAGGAGATACTGCATAGTTTAAAATCAGGAAGGGAGTGCATTAGGGTTGTATCCTTTCACCATACTTATTCAATCTGTATGCTGAGCAAATAATCCGAGAAGCTGGACTATATGAAGAAGAACGTGGCCTCTGGATTGGAGGAAGACTTATTAACAATCTGTGATATGCAGACGATAAAACTTTGCTTGCTGAAAGTGAGGATGATTTGAAGCACTTACTGATGAAGATTAAAGACTACAGTCTGCAGTATGGATTACACCTCATTATAAAGAAAACAAAAGTCCTCAGAACTGGACTAATAAGCAGCATCATGATACATGGAGAAAGGACTGAAGTTCTCAATGATTTCATATTACTTGGTTCTACAATCAATTCCAGTGGAAGCAGCAGTCAACATATCAGGTGATGTATAGCATTGGACAAATCGGCTGCAAAAGACCTCTTTCAAGTGCTGAAGAGCAAAAGTATCTCCTTTAAGACTAAGACGCACCTGACACAAGTTATGGTATTTTCAATTGCCTTATATGCACGTGAGAGCTGGACAATGAATAAGGAGGACCCAAGAGGAGATCATGTTTTTGAGTTGTGGAGTTGGCAGAGAATGCTGAAAGTGCCATGGACTGCTAAAAGAACTAGTGTGTCCTGCAAGAAGCGCAGCCAGAATGCTCCTAGGAAGTGAGGATGGTCAGACTTCATCTCACCTACTTTGGTTTGTTGTCAAAAGGGACCATTCTCTGGAAAAGGACATCATGCTTGGTAAAGTGGAGGGTCAGAGAAAGAGGGAAAGGCCCTCAAGAAGGTGGATTGATATGGTGACTGCAGCGATGGGCTCAGGTATAGCAGGGATCGTGAGGCTGGCACAGGACTGGGTAATATTTTGTTCTGTTGTACATAAGGTCGCTATGAGTCAGAGATGATTTGATGGCATATAACAACAATATATAATGTAGAAATCTTATAATAATAAAATTCCATTTTCCTCCTCCTCTCCTTACATTTGTATTATTTTGCTGTAAAGACTGAATTTTAAAAAAGCATTTTGAAAAGGGAGAAAAATTTTTTTACTTTACCATCTGTGGTGGTATTCAGTCCCTTAATGTGCATTCAAGTTTCAATTCATATTATTTTCCTTCAGTCCAAAGAACTTCCTTTATCACTTTGTGTAGTGCATACCTGTTGTAAATTAATTTTCTCAGCTTTGTTTGGATGAAAATGTCTATTAGTTGCAGATTCCTAGGCTAAAAATATGTGTGTGTTTGTGTGTGTGTTTCTTTCAGCATATTAAAAATGCTACATTATATTACCTTCAGTATTGTTTCATATTAGACATCTCTAGTACTTAGTATTGTTTCCCTGTTGATTCTCTAGGTGCTTTTAAGATTGTTCATTTTTGTTATTCAGCATTTTGATTATGATATATCTTGTAGATTTCTTTATGTTTATTCTGTGTCAGATTTGTTGAGCTTCTTTTATCTGTAGGTTAATAGTTTTCATCAAATTTGAGAAAGGATTAGATATTATTAATACAGTACTTTAAAATAAATAGTTGTTATTCAAATTTATATTATCTCATGTGTCAATGAAACCACTAATATTTTAGTTTTCTCTTTGCATATTTCATTTTTCATAGTTTCTCTTGCTCTATCTTCATGTCAACAATCTTTATTTTTTATCTAATCTACTACATTTGCATATAATATTTTGAGCTATGAAATTTCATTTACTTTTTTTATATATCTTCAATTCTCTCCTAGTAATATTCATGTCATTAAAATATTTATTTATTTAAATATATTCAAGTCCTTAAATATATTTATAGTGGCTATTTTGAATTTCTCGTCTACTAATTCCATCACATATCGATTCTGGTGGGGTTTTTTAAGAATTATTTTTCTTTTTACTATTAGTCATAAACTCTTATTTCATTACATGTCTAGTGATTTTTCATTGGATGCTGGACATTATGTACATTATATTGTAGAGCATTTAGATTTTTTGAGTATTGGGTATTGTGTTGAAAGACAGTTGTTACTTGAGGATTAGCTTGATTCTTTTTAGGTTTATTTTTAAGTTTTATTAGTTTACCTTTAAAAAGAGGACAGCCATTTAGGGGCCTCTACTGAAAGTCTCGAATGTTCAACATGGTTTCACCACTATGAGTAGTTACAACTCAAGTATATCCCAGCCCCGTGAACAATGGGCATTGCTCTATTCACAGTTCCTTGATAGCAATTCTCTCCCCAGTAGTTCTTTGACTGACCTTAGGCCATTTCACAATGAAACAGATGCATCCTAGAATTTAGCCAAACACCTGAGACTTACAAACAACTTCCTGGAGCAATTTCTGTGCATAATTCCCTCCTCTCTGATACTCTGTCCCTAGCCTCTTCATCCTCCCCACCCCCACCCCCAAATTCCATACTACTCAGCTTTGCTGAACTCTGTTTTCCATTCAACTTGGCAAGGCTGTCATGATTTCCTTGGGTTTCCCCTTGCCAATAGTCCTGTAAACAAAAAGTAAGAGAAAATATGTTGTTGTTGTTGTTATGTGCCATCGAGTCAGACCTGACTCATAACAACCCCTCCTTGGGTTTGCGAGGCGGTATCACTATGGAAGTAGATGGCCCAACCTTCCTTCCCAGGAGTGGCTGGTGGGTTTGAACCGCCAGCCTTCTGGTAAGCAGTCAAGTGCCTTAGGCACTACGCTACCAGAGCTCCTTAAAGGAAAATATAGGATGTACCTAATTTATTTCTTTACTTTCAGTCATCACAGTTTATCCTAGACAGGTAGTTATCTATTATCTGAGAATATTTCAAAAATATGTTATAGTTGTTTACAACAGAAAGATATATCTCATCCAGTTACTTCTTCATGGTTGAAAGCGCTCGTTTTCCTTAACCTTTTGTCTAAATTTTAAATTAAATGAAACTGAATTATGAAGAATAGTTAGTTAATATGAAGATTTTCCAATATTCCCTCTTGAGAGGAAACCTATGAAAACAAATAGCTGAAAGGGAATACAGTAAGTGATGCATAGAACGAGTGATGATATATCTTGTAGATTTGTTTATGATTAATAAAGAATGCAATAAGTGATGCATTAGAATTAGCTAATATATACATAGATGCATATATTAGCTAATATATACCATAAGTATTAGTTTTCTCTTCTGTATTGAGGTAACATTATCCTCAGTAAACATAATTCACTTAATTTAAAAATACTCCCTTAAGATTTCTCATATCTTCAAACAAACAAACAAACAAAATGGAGGGAATATCTCAATACAGTTTAAAGTGTTATCCTTTCTATAAAATAGCAAACTAGCCTTTTATATTATGAAAAACTTTAAAAAATATAACAAAAACAAGAGAGAAGAGGAATAGAAAGAGAATAAGGTTTAGAAATTATAAAATCAGTAATGATTATGGGACCAAGAAAGGAGAAGAAAAATTTTAAAAACCAAAAGGAGAAAGAAAGAATTAGGGAGCACTGTGACCAAGAAGTAGATTACTAACTACAAAATCCTATCCATTCAATTTGTGAAACACCCAAATGGTATGACTTGAAGCTCCCTATAGAGAGAGGTGAGAGAAGACCATAGGTTCATAGGAAGGAAGGGAGGTCAGACTTAGTAGAAAGAACATGAGTAAAGGATAAAAGTAAGAAAGTGCAAGGTAAGTTCTTGTAATGAAAACAAAACCAGTTTGGCTACAATGAAAGGGAGTGCTACAAAATAAGACTGGAAAAGATAACATACATTGGGACCAGATGACATAGGCCTTTGAATACCAGGCTGAGAACTTGCTGTTCTTTTTTGGTTAAAAATGGGGTGTCACTGAAGGTTTTTGAGCAGAGCAGTGAACTGACTTTTGGGTCAATTACCTTGGCTGCAATGTGTAAAGCAGATTGGAAGAGGGAGAGAATAAAAGTGAAGAGACACCCTGGGAGGCTATTGAATTAAACCAGGTGACATGTAATGAGAACCTGAACTATGGTAGTAGCAGTAGGACTGGAAAGAAAAGGATGAATTCAAGATACCTTTCATGGGTCAAATCTATCGGGCTTAGTAACTAATGAGATCTGAGGGAACTGTTAAAAAAAGATTCTGAAATTTTAAAACCTGAGTTGCTGAAAAAGTGATGAAGTAGAGAAAAAAGGAGGAAGTCAGGTTTGAGTGGTGGGTTATAGCTCTATGTGTATGGGGTGTTGGTGGTAATGTCGTTCATGGTGGTAGGAGTTTTGTGATAAGATGGATTTGATATGCTATGCATAGGGAAGCAGATTTTGGGAGAAAAAAAGAATAAATTCTAGAGTCAGAAAGATACTACTTGGGTCATAGTTGCTTTTCAATAAATGTTGACTTAAGAAATTCTAATTAATTCCAATAAACATTATTTATTCATTAAATATATTAATTGAACAACTGGGACTAAGACACTATTTTAGGTATTGGAGGATATCACCATTTTTAATAGAAATAATCTTTTCTTTAGGGAGATCATAGTCAATGGGGAAGGCAGACAGTTGAATGAACATTTATAACATACATTAACATATGTTACTTTAGGTTTAAAAAAAAACAACCACTGCCATCAAGACTCATAGCAACCCTCATTGAGTTTCCGAGGCAGTAAATCTTTATGGAAGTAGATTGCCTAGTCTTGCTTCTGTGGAGTGGCTGGTGGGCTTGACCCACCTACTTTAGGTAAAGCCACCAGTTACTATGAATACAGCAGGGACATGTCAAAGTATAGGATGCTCAGGGAAGGCTTCTCAAATGAATGTCTGAGCCAGATGAAATGAAGGATTCAGTAGGAATTAGCCAGGTACAAATGGGTGGGAGGCCTTCCAGGCAGAGGGATTATCAGTCTCAAAAGGCCAGAGGTGATACAGTTGAGTCTTGGAGAAATTGACTGAAGTTCATTACATCTGAATCATAGAGCATGAATGAAGAAAGATAGAGCTATAGGAATGGACTAGATTATGAAGGACCTTGTCTGCCTTTTTAAGGAATTTGGACTCTATCTTAAGACCAGTGAGAATCCACTGAAGACTTTTAAACAGAGACAGTACATGATTACATTTACATGTTTTAAAGATTTATTGACTCTCCCCTTTGAGGAAAAACATTTACTGTGCCTGAGGGAGTTAACATATAAACGAAAAAGAAGCAATGTAACATGATAAGGTTTACAATAGTTTAAAATGCTATTTATGCAACCATATACTATTTACACAAGCATAACATGCTATGAGAACACAGATAAAAGGGAAATTAACATTGGCAGTAAGCAGGGAAGTATTAAAGACGATTTAAGACCTTTTAGAGCTGGACTTGGAAGGTTAAATAGGCCCTTCAAATAGCTTCAGTAAATATCCAAATGAAGTTTCATTTATAACTTTTGGTTTCTCTTACCTCTATTCAATGATTGTTATTTCTTTCACTGATTACATATCATATTGATCTTTTTTTATTCATCATTAATGGTGATACAAAGTTAGATGAAATATCTAAGTATGAATTGCTTTAAGGAAAGTTCTCTTACCCAATTACCAATAATTTGGTTTTCTTAAAAAGAATGAAAGTGTTTTAACATTCAGATATGCAATTCATATGGAGTTTATCAATGGCCAGTTCTAATTTCTATAGTTTGAGGTATGGAAGGGTTACAATGAAGCAAGAATAGAATTTAACATTTTCATTCTTCTATTGTATTTAGATTCTAATCTAATCTAAATAGATTCTAGTAGAATTTTAAAATAGTAGAATCTTAATGTTGTTGTTGTCAGGTGCCGTTGAGCTGACTTCAACTCATAGTGACCCTCTGTACGACAGAATGTACAACTGCCTAGTCATGTGCCATTCTCACAATCCTTCCTATACTTGAACCCATTGTTGCAGTCCCTGTGTCAATCCATCTTATGGGGGCCTTCCCCTTTTTCACTGACCCTTGACTTTACCAAGCATGATACCCTTCTCCAGTGGATGGTCTCTTCTGACCACATGACCAAAGTATGTAACATGAAGACTGGTCATTCTTGCTTCCAAGGAGAATTCCCACTGTACTTCCTCCAGGACAGATTTGTTAGTTCTTCTGGAAGTCCATGGTATTTTCAGTTGTGTTGTGGTTGTTGTTGTTAGGTGCTGTTGAGTCGGACCCGACTCATAGCGATACCTCCTTGGGTTTCCAAGGCAGTATCACTACAGAAGTAGATTGCCCCATCTTCCTTCAGAGGAGTGGCAGGTGGGTTTGAACCACCAGTCTTCTGGTTAGCAGTCAAGTGCCTTAGGCACTATGCTACCAGAGCTCCCTCAGTAGTCTTAGCCAATACCATAATTGAAAGGCATCTACTCTTCTGTCTTCCTTATTCACTGTCCAGCTTTCACATGCATATGAAGCAATTGGAAATACCAAGGCTTGAGTTAGGTGCACCTAAGTCTTAAAAGTGATATCTTCACTTCTTAACACTTTAAAGAGGTCTTTTGCAGAAGATTTGTCTAGTGTAGTACATTATCTGATTTCTTGACTGCTGCTTCCATGAGTGTTCGATTGTGGACCCAAGTAAAATGAAATCCCTGACAACTTCAATCTTTTTTCCATTTATCATGATTTTGCTTATTGGTCCAATTGTGAGGATTTTTGTTTTCTTTATGTTGAGTTATTATCCATGCTGAAGATTGTAGTCTTTGATTATCATTGAGTGCTTCAAGTCAAGTCATCTCCATTTTCAGCAAGCAAGGTTGTGTCATCTGCATATCACAGGTTGTCAATGAGTCTTCCTCCAATCCTGATGTCATGTTCTTCTCCATATAGTCCAGCTTCTCAGATTATTAGCTTAGTATACAGATTATATAAGTATGGTAAAAGGACACAACCTGAGGTACACCATTCCTGATTTTAAACCATGCAGTATCCCCTTTTTCTATTCTAATGGCAGCCTCTTGGTCTACTTTCACGTTCCTCATGAACACAGTTAAGTGTTCTAGAATTCCCATCTTCTCAATGTTATCCATAATTTGTTAGGATCCACATATTCAAATGTCTTTCCATAGTCAATAAAACACAGGTAAACACCTTTCTGGTATTCTTTTCTTTCAGCCAAGATCCATTCGATATCAGCAATGATATCCCTTGTTCTACGTCCTCTTTTGAATATGGCTTGAATTTCCAGAAGTTCCCTGTCAATACTGTTGCAACTGTTTTTGAATTATCTTCAGCAAGATTTTACTTGCGTGTGATAATAATAATATTATTTGCTAATTTCCACATTCTGTTAGATAGTCACCTTTTTTTGGAATGGGCACAATATGGATCTCTTCTAATCAGATGGCCAGGTAGCTGTCTTCCAAATTTCTTGCATAGATGAATAAGCATTTCCAGTGCTGCATCCTTTTGTTGAAACATCTCAATGAGTATGCCATCAATTCCTGGAGCCTTGTTTTTCACCAATTCCTTGAGTGCAGCTTCTTCTTTCAATACCATTTGCTTTTGATCATATGCTACCTCCTGAAATAGTTGAACATCAGTCTTTTTGGTATGGTGACTCTAATGTGTTCCTTTCATCTTCTTCTGATGCTTCCTGCATCAATCAATATTTTGCCCATCGAATCCTTCAACAGTGCAACTCAAGACTTGAATTTTTTTCTTCAGTTCTTTCCCCTTGAGAAATGCTGAGTGTGTTCTTCCCTTTTGGTTTTCTAACTGTACGTCTTCACACATTTCATTATAATACTTTGCTTTGTCTTCTTGAGCTACCCTTTGAAATGTTTTGTTCAACCCTTTTATCTCATCATTTCTTCCATTTGCTTTAGCTGCTCTCCATTCATGAGCAAGTTTCAAAGTGTCTTCTGACATCCATTGTGGCCTTTTCTTCCTTTCTTGTCTTTTGAATGACCTTTTGCTTTCTTCATGTATGATGTTTTTGATGTCATTTCACAATTTGTCTGGTTTTCAGTCATTGGTGTTCAATGCTTCAAATATATTCTTCAGATGATCTCTAAATTCAGCTGGGATGGAATCAAGGTCGTATTTTGGCTCCTGTGGACTTGTGTAATTTTCCTCAGCTTCAACTTGAACTTACATATGAGCAATTGATGGTCTGTTCCACAGTTAGCTCCTTGTCTTGTTTTGAGTGATGATATTGAGCTTCTCCATCACCTCTTTTCACAGATGTAGTCAATCTCATTCCTGTATATTCCATCTAGCAAGGTCCACGTGTATAGCTTTCATTTATGTTGTTGAAAAAAGATATTTGCAATGAATAAATCATTGGTCTTATAAAATTCTAACATGTAATTTCCGGCATTATTTCTATCACCCAGGCCATATTTTCCAACTACCAGTGATTCTTCTTTGTTTACAACTTTTGCATTCCAATCACCAGCAATAATCAATACATTTGACTGAATATTTTATCAATTTCAGATTGCAGAATCTGGAAAAGTTATTCAATTTTTTCATCTGTGGCCTTAGTGGTTGATGCATAAATTTGAATATTAGTAATATTAACTGGACTTCCTTGTAGGTTTATGGATATTATGCTATCACAGGCAGCATTTTACTTCTGGATAGATCTTGAAACATTCTTTGTGATGATGAATGTAATGAATGCTATTTCTCTTCAATTTGTTATCCTTAGCATAGTAGATCATATAATTGTCTGATTCAGAATGCCAATACAAGTCTATTTCTTTGTATGAATGCCTAGAATATCGATCTTTATGTGTTCCATTTCATTTTTGACAACTTCCAATTTTCCTAGATTCATACTTCCATGTTCTGATTATTAATGGATGTCTGCAGCTGTTTCTTCCTATTTTGAGTCATGCCCCATCACCAAATGGAAGTCCTGAAAGCTCTACTCCATCCACATCATTAAGGCTGACTCTACTTTGAAGAGGCAGTTCTTCACAAGTCATATTTTGAGTGCCTTACAACCTGAGGAGTTCGTGTTCCAGCACTATTATCAAACAATGTTTCAAGGCTATTTATAAAGTTTCCCAGTAATATATCAGACAGTGTTCTATGCTATCTGTAAGGTTTTCACTGGCCAATTTTTTGAAAGGTGGATGGCCCCTTCCTTCTTCCTAGTATGTCTTAGTCTGGAAGCTCTGCTGAAACCTGTCCATGATGGGTGACCCTATTGGTATTTGAAATATTGTTTGCATAGCCTCCAGCCTCACAGCAACACACAAGCCACCACAGTATGACAAACTGAAAGATGAGTGGTGGAGAATATTAATAGTACTTAATATTTTATTTTCATGATATAGTTACAATCTCTTTTGACATATAGCCTCTCACTTGATCCTTATAACCCTCTCTCTATTGTAGGTGGGATTAACAGTCAAATAAAAAACAACCAGTAAGGCATAGAAGTCAACCACTCATAATGGTCCTGGGGCACCTCTGCTGAGCCCATGGTGAAGTCAGGAAATTCAGTCCTCTAGATAAGACTTCACTGCTGGAACTCCTTGTGATTATCATCTCTACTGAGGATATATCTGACATTTATAAAGTGAATGAGTCTAGTGCCAGAGCAGATGCTTAGAAGTCACGATCACATCTTACAGGAATCAGGTAAGATTTTAAAACAATGTTATTTATTCATTATTTCAAATAATATTTATTTGTTGTTGTTGTTGTTAAGTGCTGTCAAGTTGTTTCCGACTCATAGCGACCCCATGCACAGCAAAACGAAACACTGCCCGATCCCGCGCCAGCCCCACAATCCCTGCTATACTTGATCCCATCATCGCAGCCACCATATCAA
>NW_006921594.1:1396216-1397439 GCF_000298275.1 Orycteropus afer afer
AAGTAGGATTGCCCAACCTTCCTTCCGAGGAGTGGCAGGTGGGTTTGAACCACCAGCCGTCTGGTTAGCAGGCAAGTGTCTTAGCCACCATCGTACCTATACATTAAACACCACATTAGGTGATGGCTTATTTCTGCCTTGGTTGTTCTTCTAGGATTATAGTACCATGGAGTCAAAAATGGAAGTATCTCTTAAAGCCAAATGGGCTTATTGTTATTTTGTCAATTAAATTTTAACTCATAGTAACCCTATAAGACAGAGGAGAACTTCCCCACAGGATTTCGTAGTCTTTAATATTTATTGGGAAATCTTACCAGATTTTTTCTCCTGCAGAGCCACTGGTAGGTTCTAACTGCTGACTTTTAAGTTAGCAGCTGATGACCACTGTTCTGGTTACCTAGTGCCACTGTAACTGAAACATACCACTAATGGGATGGCTTTAACAAACAGAAATTTGTGCTCTTACAGTTTGGAGACTTTGAGTCCGAGTTAAGAGTGCCACACTCTAGGGGCTGGGTGAAAGCCCCTCAACCCTAGGCTTCAGCTCTGCCTCCTGCTCCCAGCCCACTGAAGCTGGAGGCTTTTCTTCACTCAGATAGCTACTGGCTGCTGAGGCTGACAAACCCAAGGTCAACAAGTATAAAGGCACAGTCCCAGTGTTACCAAACAACACAGCAGGAAATTGTTTCCAGTCGATGGAAAGTCCTCAAATTGGCAGAGCACGGCAGGCTGCAGAACAACAAATCAGCTACATGCAGGGTTCAAGCATGCCATAAGCTGGAAACCTTCCTCAAAGTTGTTTCTTATGTGGAGGAAGCCCAAATCCCTAAAGCAGCTACTCAGATGCTCCAGTAGATTCCATCATGGAGTTAACTACCAATCTCACCATGGGGAATAACTATATCCTGCTGTCCAGCCACTCAACCAGGCCAGCCAAGTCCACAACAACCTTAACTACCACAATCACTTAACCATTATTTTACCAAGGCCCCTTCAGGTAGGCTTAGCCTGATATAAAACAAAACACAGCACCTACTTTTGTAGCTATAAAACATTATCTGGTGAAAGATACTTAAAAAAGAGATAGTGGTTGCTCAATATCACCTGGTTACAAGCAGTTATGGGGTAAGAATTAGGATCAGCTATCATAGATCTTTCTCAAATGTCAGGAATATCTTTAAGAAATCCAAAATGTTGTGTGTATATATATACATATACATATA
>NW_006921594.1:1397584-1415084 GCF_000298275.1 Orycteropus afer afer
TTGTTGTTGTTTTTGTTGTTGTTAGGTGTTGTTGAGTCAGCTCTGACCCATAGTGATACTGTGTACAACAGAACAAAACACTGCCAGGTCATGCACCTTACTCACAGTCCTTGCTATACCTGAGCCCATTGTTGCAGCCATGGTGTCAACCTATCTCATTGAAGGTCTTCCCCTTTTTTGCCAGCCCTCCACTTTATCAGGTTTGGTATCCTTCTCCAGAGAATGGTCCCTTCTGACTACGTGACCAAAGTAGGTGAGATGAAGTCGAGCCATTCTGACTTCGAAGGAGCTCTCAGGCTGCACTTCTTCCAGATTTTCTAAGGTGCCCAGAAACTTATCACATGTTGTGTCTGTATCCAATAAGAAATGTAAAACCCTACTCAGGGTCTTCATCACTCTCCAGTCAGAATCATGTATGGCCTGAGTTGGAAATTTTGTATGATGCCTATTGACATTTTGACAGGCCTTGGGAAAATCATATAACCCCTTTCAACACATGAAATAGAAATATTTTCTGCCCCTCTAGTTCATTTTTCAGCACAGCAGCCAGAGTGATCCCACTGAAATGTTTAAGTCAGATCATTTTTTGAGTCTGCTCAAACTCACCACGACTTTGCATCTCATTCAGAACAAAAGTTTGTCTCTGTAACGGTCTACAAGGAATATGTGATGGGATAACTGTCATTTCAAATCTTCCCTTTGCTCCCTTTGTTCCAGCCAGTTATCCTTCTGGCTAGTTTACAATATGGCTCAAGGAAAGAACAAGGTTTAAAAACCCGCTTGGTTTCTGTTTCCTCAGCAACTTTATTATCATGTTTGATTCATCAGTATTTCAGGTGACAGTTATAATCATCAGAATAAGCTCATAATAATAATAATAATTTTATTATGCTTATTGGGTACAAAAGTAATGATATATTCAATCTTTATAATACCTGTAAAAGATAATAATGCCTAGTGGTTTTGGAGTGTGTTCTGAAATCATACTGTGTAGGTTCAAATCCCTGTTCTACCATTTACTGACTGCTTTGGGTAAATTACTCAATTTATCTGTGCCTCAGTTTCCTCATCTGCATAATAATGTTTAAAATAGTAAGATGTACCTAACAGAGGTGTTATGAATTAATATTTGTAAATTGCCCAGAAGAAATTTTTGTTGAAAATTAAATGAAAATCCTTAACTTTGAGCATTCATTTCCTTATCTCCAAACTGAAGATAATAAAAGGACTTACTTCATAATATTTTTGTGGGAATTAAATGAGGTAGCATGTACAGATTATAAAACAGTGTCTAGTACATGGCATGTTGTTGTTGTTGTTATGTGCCATCAAGTCAGACCCGACTCATAGCAACCCCTCCTTGGGTTTCTGAGGCAGTATCACTACAGAAGTAGATTGCCCCATCTTCCTTCCGATAAAGAGTGAGGTTTAGAGAGATTAACTTACAAGTCCAAGCTTCACCTGACTTGTAACTAGCTGAAATGGACTTCTGTGCAAGACTAACTTATTCAAAATGACATGCTCAATGACTGTTTTAAAGGATTGTACGTATATTTTTTGTTTGCAAGTCCTCATCATTTAAATGATTCTAAATGCCTTTAATTTTGCTCTCCTTTTCATATAATGATGAGTATTTTAAATGTGTGCCAAGTTTTAAAAATTCATCTAAGTCTTTGCTGTCTCTTCTTCCCAATTTCTTAGTAGAGTCCCAGTTTTAGTCTAGATTATAGATATGGAGACAAAGAAGAAGAGGCATAAACTCACTGGGAAGTGTGTAGAGAATGGAGATTCCCAACTCTAAATTTCTGCTGAGATGGTATGTTCTCCTCCCCTGTCCCATGACCTTATTGTCAACAGGCAAACTATATCACAAGTCATGAGAGTTCTTGCTGGAATGGAGAAGGATGAGGGTCATGAGACAACCTTACAGGCAACATCTTGGGACATAAATGCCAAGTGAACTTGACTGGAAAAGACGGATTGATTTCAGAGCTGCAGAGGCCCCACTCTCCTTTTTTATGCATTTGTCCCTTTTGATTTTCTGATGTTCATTTGTGATAGGACCTAGAGAAATTTATAGTGAGCACAGTAATCTCAGTAACATAAGCTAGGTTATTTACAAAATCATTAATTCTATGTTGATTATAGTCATTTGTTCAACCAGAAAAACCCACAGTAAGCTGTATCCAAAAAGAAATAGATATTGCAAAACTGCTTTAGGTAAGCAAAGGCAGCCAAGAACATATTTTAGAATGTTTTCATAGGGAAACATCTGCAAAATGTTTGTGCAATGGGACCAACACAAGTGTTTACATAACAATTGTGTGGGCTAATTTTCTCTTTTTGGCAGTGAGGACACACCCATGCAGCACATTTAAAAATATTTATATATTTCTGCTACATTTGCATTGGCAACAGACACATAACCACAGTGAGCAGGTATCAATCAACATTCCATTTTTTTAGCTGTTTTACACAATGTATAATCAGTCTCCAAATGTATTTTTTCCAAATATCTGCATCCTTAACTTTTCCCTTCTGTATCATTCTTTACTAGAAAAAAAAAATGGACACATTTTGAATAAGCAGTCTCATGCAAAGCAAAGGTATTATTTAATTACGAGAAAAAGAAGATTGTTTTCAGAAAGAAGCATTTAAAGAAAACATACAATTTACTTGTAGCAAGGCATTTGACTGCTAACCAGAAGGTTGGTGGTTCAAACCCACCAACCACTCCTCAGAAGGAAGATTGGGCAATCTACTTCCATAGAGATACCACCTCAGAAACCCAAGGAGGGGTCACTATGAGTCAGGATCGACTTGATGGCAGTAAGTTTACTGTGCAATAAACAATGATATACGTCTGAAAGAAGGAGGAAGTCTTTGTCAGAAACACAAAATGAGAAGAGATCTCCATCTTTAACTTTTGATTCATCCTTAAATTGGAACTAACTGATGGTCTTTGTTAGCTGCAGTTGAGGGGGCTCCTGACTCACAGAGACCCAATGCATAATGAAAAGAAATGTTACTTGGTCTTGCATCCCCCCTATGAGCAGTTGGGGATCTGAATGTTGTGATCCATAGGGTTTTCATTAGTTCATTTCTGGAAGTAGGTCAGACTTTTCTCCTACTCTATCTTAGTCTGGAAGCTCCACTGAAACCTGTTCAGCATCATAGCAACACTCAAGCATCCACTGACAGACTAGTGATGCTACACAATTGGTGCCCTGGAAGGGCATCGAACCAGGACCTCCCCTCAAACAAAGTAAAAATTCTACTAATTAACCACCACTGCCCCTTAGCAAGCAGCAATTCTATATAATGATAAATCCATGGGAAAAAAGATCAAAGAGCCATTAATCCTCCTGATTTTTTTCTGTATATGAAACAAGCATACATATATATGGGAAAGTGGAACAAAAGTCCATGAGAAGAAGTCATGACCAATGAGGAGGTCGCCAATTCCAGACTTTAATTCTGCATCTCTAAGGATGTACGTAACCAAGTACTTTCTTTACAATCAAGTAACTGCTGTGATGAGTTGAAGTTGGGGGACAGTCTAGCAGAAACACTCTTCAGAGTGCCAGCCCAACATAACTGCACTAGATTGGAAGTTGAATGCCGTGTCATTCAGATTTCCACATCATTCATTATGTAAACGTAGACTGTGGCTTGGTCCTACTGCCACAAAGCAGACAACAGCCTTGAGTAGAAATGTAAGGACACTCGTTCCCAGCTCCAGCTTATCTCTGTAGTAGTAAGCACAGGTACGTAGCATGAAAACCACAAGCCAGTCACCCAGCGATCAGTCACAGGCAGAAGGACACCTAAAACCTCGGGATAAAGAACTTAGTGCCATTAACTGGCAAGAATTGGTTAAATTAATTACTTTGTTACTTAATTGACTCTACCTCCCCAATAATTGTCAGTTCAGAAAATTATAAAAAAGCTAAAGGACAAATACAATGACTGATACCATTTTAAAGATGTAAAGCAAGGGGAGAAAGCCATTTTAAATATTTTGAATGTTATTTTATTGTGTCATGAGTGTTATTTAGTCACTGACTTTCATTATGTGATGTTGCTATTAGTTCCCACTGAGTTGACTATGACTCATGGCAACTCTATATGTGCAGAGGAACACTGCTCTAAAGGGTGTTCAAGGTTGTGACCTTTCAGGAGCAGATTATCAGGGCAGTATCCTGGGCTGTGCTTGGGTCAAACCACCAAATTTCTGTTAGTAGTCAAACCTTCCTCGGAAGGAAGGTTGGGCATTCCTACTTCCGTAGTGATACTGCCTCGGAAACCCAAGGAGGGGTCGCCATGAGTCGGGGCCAACTCCATGGCAAATAACAACAACAACAACAAATCAAGTGCTCAACAATCTGCACCACCCTGGGCCTCCTCAATAAATACCACCTCTATTTGTATTAAGGTCAGGGCCAGAGGTAGGCGGGGACCGGGCTTAGTGGCTGTTTCTCACTTGGGGGAGGCTCTATTTTAAGGCTTGGACCCAAGATAAGTGGGTGTGGGCCTTGGGAGCTGCTTTTCACTTGACAGCAACTCTATTTTAATGCCAGGGCCTGAGGTAGGTGAGAGCAGAGGGGTTAGGAACAACTAAGGGAGATGAACTTGTCTGTCAGTTTGTTATCCTGTGGTGGCTTACATGTTTCTGTGAGGCTAGAGGCTATGCCACTGATGTTGCAAAATGTGAGCCGGGTTACCCATGGTGGACAGGTTTCAGCAGAGCTTCTGGGCTAAGACAGACTCAGAAGAAGGAAGAGGCCATCCACTTCTCAATCAATTGGCCAGTGAAAACCTTATGAATAACAGTGAAACATTGTCTGATATATTACTGGAAAATGTTATGAATAAATAGCCTTGAAACATTGTCTGATATAGTGCTGCAAGTTGAGCCCATCAAGTCAGAAGGCACTCAAAATTTGACTGGGGAAGAGCTGACTCCTCAGACTAGAGAGGACCTTAATGATATGGATAGAGTAAAGCTTTCAGGATCTCCATTGGCTAATGTAGCACGACTCAAAATGAGTAGGAACAGATGCGAACATCCATTAATGAGAACATAGAATGTACAAAGTATGAATCTAGGGAAATTGGAAGTTGTCAAAAATGAAATGGAATGTGTAAAGATCAATATCCTAGGCATTAGTGAGCTGAAATGGATGGATTTTGGGCATACAACCATATGATCTACTATACTGGGAATGACAAATTGAAGAAGAATGGTATGGCATTCATTGTCACAAAGACTATTTCAAGATCTGTCTTGAAATACAATGCTGCTAGTGTTAGGATAATATCCATACGCCTACAAGGAAGATCTGTTAATGCTATTATTATTCAAATCTATGGACCAACCACCAAAGCCAAAGATGAGGAAACTGAAGATTTCTACCAACTTCTGCAGTCTAAAATTGACCAAACATGCAATTAAGGTGTGTTAATTATCACGGGTGACTGGAATGTAAAAGTTGGAAACAATGAAGAGTTACATGTGGTTGGAAAATATAGCCTTGGTGACAGAAATAATGCTGGAGACTGCTTGATAGAATTTTGCAAGATCAACGACTTATTCATTGCAAATACCTGTTTTCAACAACATGAGTGATGGCTGTACACGTGGACTTTGCCAGAAGGAGTTCACAGGAATCAGATTGACTACATCTGTGGCGAGAGGTGATGGAGAAATTCAGTATCTTCGGCCAAAGCAAGGCCAGGAGCTGATTATAGAACAGACCATCAAGTGCTTATATTCAAGTTCAACTTGAAGCTGAAAACAATTAAAAGAAGTCCACAATAGTTAAAATATGTCCTTGATAATATCTCTCCTGAATTTAGGGGCGATTTAAAGAATAGATTTGATTCACTGAACACCAATGACCAAAAACCAGACAAATTGTGGGATGACATTAAGAACATCATCCATGAAGAAAGAAAGAGGTTATTAAAAGGACAAGAAAGGAAGAAAAGACCAAAATGGATGTCAGAAGAGACTCTGAAATTTGCCTTTGAGTGGAGAGTAGTTAAAGCAAATGGAAGAAATGACAAGATAAAAGAGCTGAACAGATTTCAAAAAGCAGCTTGAGAAGACAAAGCCAATTACTATAATGAAATGTGTAAAGACCTGGAGTTAGTAAACCAAAAGAGAAGAACATGCTTGACATTTCTCAAGCTGAAAGAACTGAGGAAACAATTCAAGCCTTGAGTTATAATATTAAAAGATTCTATGGACAAAATACTGAATGATGCAGGAAACAACAAAAGATGGAAGGAGTACACAGAGTCACTCTACCAAAAAGAATTGGTCAATGGTCATCCATTTCAGGAGGTGGTACATGATCAAGAACCAATGGCTTTGATGGAAGAAGTTGAAGCTGCACTGAAGGAATTGGTTCCAGGAATTGACGGACTACTCAATTGAAATGTTTCAACAAATGGATGCCCCTCTGGAGGCACTCACTCGGCTATGCCTTGAGATTTGGAAGACAGCTACCTGGCTAACTGACTGGAAGAGATCCATATTTGTACTCATTTCAAAGAAAGGTGATCCCATGGGATGTGGAAATTATTCAACAATATCATTAGTATCACACACAAGTGAAATCTTACTGAAGATAGTTCAAAAATGGTTGTAGCATTATATAGAGAACTTCCAAAAATGCAAACTGGATTCAGAAGAGCACGTGGGATGAAGGATATCATTACTGATGTCACATGGATCTTGGCTCAGAGCAAAGAATAGCAGAAAGATGTTTACTTGTGTTTTACTGACTATGCAAAGGCATTCGATTGTGTGGATCATAACAAATTATGGATAACACCGAGAAGAATGGGAATTCCAGAACACTCATGAGGAACCTGTATGTAGACCAGGAGGGGATACTGCATGGTTCAAAATCAAGAAGGGAGTGTGTCAAGGCTGTACCCTTTCACCATACTTATTTCACTTGTATGCTGAGCAAATAATCCAAGAAGCTGGACTATATGAAGAAGAATGTGCATCAGGATTGGAAGAAGACTCCTTAACAACCTGTGATATGCAGATGACACAACTTTGCTTACTGAAAGTGAGGATGACTTGAAGCACTTATTGATGAAGATTAAAGACTACAGTCTACAGTACGGATTACACCTAATATAAAGAAAACAAAAATCCTCATAACTGTTCCAATACACAGCTTCACGATAAATGAATGAAAGGTTGAAGTTGTCAAGGACTTCACATTACTTGGTTCTACAATCAACACCAATAGAAGCAGCAGTCAAGACATCAGACGACATATTGCATTGGGCAAATCTGCTGCAAAAGACCTCTTTCAAATGATAAACAGCAAAGATTTCCTCTTGAAGACTAAGGTGTGCCTAACCCAAGCCATGGTATTTTCAGTCGCCTCTTATGCATGTGAGAGCCGTACAATGAATAAGGAAGACTGAAGGAGAGTTGATACTTTTGAGTTGTGGTGTTGGAGAAGAATGCTAAGAGTACCATGATCTGCTAAAAGGACTAACAAATCTGTTCTGGAAGAATTGTAGCTGGGATGCTTTTTGGAAGCGAGAATGGCCAGACTTCATCTTACCTACTTTGGTCATGTTATCAGAAGGAATCGTTATCTGGAGAAAGATATCACAGCTGGTAAAGTGTAAGGTCTACGAAGAAGGGGAAGATCCTCAACAAGATGGATTGACACAGTGGCTATAGCGATGGGCTCAGGTATAGCAAGGATTGTGAAGCTGGCACAGGTTCAGGCCATGTTTTGTTCTGCTGTGCATAGGGTTGCTATGAGTTGGAGATGACTCAACGGCATCTAACAACAACTATTCATGATTAATTTGAGCAATTAATGTGAGAGAATACGGACTTTGTTTCTCAAATTTTGGTCATGTTGTCAGAAGGGACCAGTCCCTGCAGAGGAATTTCATGCTTGGTAAAGTAGAGGGTAAGTGAAAATGGGAAGACTTCAATGAGATGGATTGCCACAGTGGCTGCAATGATGGGTTCAAGCACAGCAATGGTTGTGTGAAGACAGCACAGGACTGAGCAGTGTTTTGTTCTGTTGTGCACGTGTCACTATGACTCAGAATCTACTTGATGACAACTAACAACAACGTTCTCTACAAATTTGAAAGAAATCATTATTTTATATTCTGTGTCTTTAGTAAATTGATTCCAACAGAATAATACTCTTAATGGAAATAAATTTCTCTATTCTCACCTCTCTGGAAATTACCCCTGCTCTTTTGTTAACGTTTGTTGAAGAAATTTAAAGATTTTGGGCACTTAGATGCCTACAGGGATTATTGTTTGTTGTTATGTGCCATTAAGTCAGACCCAACCCCTAGTGACCCCTCATTGGGTTTCTCAGGTGGTATCACTACGGAAGTAGATTGCCCAACCTTCCTTCCGAGGAGTGGCTGGTGGGTTTGAACCGCCAGCCTTCTGGTTAGCAGTCAAGTGCCTTAGGCACTACGCTACCAGAGATCTACAGGGATTAGACAGGTGAAATAAGAAGTTGATCAGCCTGGCAGGTATTGTCTCCTTCTCGAAACCACAAGCTCTGTCAAAAGATGTGAGCTGATTTATTTTAGCCAATTGTCACTCTGAAGATATTTTGGCTTTTGATAAAACTTCTGAGTTTTTGTTTTTTCCTCATAATACACTGTAAATTTAGATTTTTTAATACAAAATATTTGAAATTAATAAAGATAATTATTAGAACCCTGTATAAGTAAAAAGAAGCCGTGGTGGTTCAGTGGTTAAGCACTCAGCAGTTCTGCAATTCGAACCCACCAGACACTCTGTGATAGAAAGATTTGACTGCTTGCTTCCATAAAGGTTTACTCACTTGCAAACTTTATGGTACAGTTCTACTTTGTTCTATAGGACCATTATGAGTTGGAAATGACTCAAAAGCAATAGGTTTGGGTTTGAATGTAAGTTGAATAGAGCATGTT
Source organism: Orycteropus afer afer (assembly GCF_000298275.1). Lineage (NCBI taxonomy): Eukaryota > Metazoa > Chordata > Mammalia > Tubulidentata > Orycteropodidae > Orycteropus > Orycteropus afer. The sequence goes on from NW_006921594.1 coordinate 1,406,558, forward strand.
TGCTTGCTGATTAAGCAACTTGTGGCAGCAAATTTTCATCCAGATGCACTCACGAGCCTATGACTAGAGCCTATGAGAGCACACAGAAAGGACATCTAACCTAACTGGGGATTTTTGCAGGTTTATCAGTTAGGATAGGCAGGGTTATGCTGTGCTAGCAAAGGATCCCAAATTTCAATGTCTTATATAAACAAAGCCTCGTTTCTCCTTCATGCTACATATCCATAATGGGTTAAAAAAAATAAAATGAGGTTTTGCTTTTCATAGTTAGAAATTCAAGCTGATAGAACGGCCTCTATCTGGAGCCAACAGCAGAGGGAAAAAGACAAAGTCAGTCCCATGTGGGCTCTTAAAAGTTCTGCATGGAAATGACACATATCACTTTGGTTTCCATATCATGGGCCAAAGCTAGTCACATGGCTGCCCCAAGCTCAACATACAGTTATTATATTCTCACTTTAGGAAGGAACACCACAGGGACTGTTTTACAAAGTTTAATCCATCTGTCTCACTAGGTTTCATTAAGGAAGAAATACCTGTTCTCAGACCTAAAGGATATATATGAGTCAGCCAAACAAAGAAGGTTAAGAAGCTTGGTGCTGAGCTATGGGCAGAGTACACGTGATCATGAAATGTTGATACAGACAATATGAGCAGAGGGCTTACCTACAGTTTGGTATTCCCAAACCAGTGGGGGAATGGTAGGTGTAGGCCAATACATAAAGGGCTTTGCATGGTTAGGAAGATAAAGGTGCTTAAGGATAAGCACATCTGATTGGGAAGAGGAATCTTAGACTAGGTTAGAACTATGAGGTCAGCAATGTAACTTGACATGAGGGGAAGTTTCATCAAAGGAGGTCAATGTGTATAGGAGGGCTCAGTGCAGAGTCTTTGAGGGAGAAGCTCCCTGGGTAGGGCTTTTTATCCTAAGCACTCATCATTATTCAGTGAAATGGGACCTTATAGTCTTAAGGGTTTGAAAATGCTGAGGGAACTAATTATTCTCTTCTCACCAAGATCTTTCCATTTCAGCATAAGTTTAGTCCCATACCTCAGGGGAATTCTGAGCTGTGCTGGGGCATCTATCTCCCTGGGGTGTCTTGGTTTTGAAGAGGTACCCTGAAGTCCAAATGTTAGAACTCTTTTTATTCATGACCCAATTGCCCTGGAGAATAGAGCCAGAGGTATAGAGAGTCCAAACAGAGACATAATACTTTTAGAAATGAGTACAAAAAGTATGATTCTGCAAAACTTATTCTCAAGGCTAATGACACTGGTTTTAAGAATATGAGTCCTTGAGTGATAATTTGAGACAGTAGCCAGTCTTGTCTTTTTCTTTCTTTTTTTAATAACCACCCTCATCTAGCTCCCTGGTGGGGGGGCTTGTTAGGGGAAAAAAAAAAAAAAACAGAAAATGATCCTTTCTTAGTTTTGGAATTCAAAAGCACTCTCTTGCTATAAGAAAGAAACAATTTATGGGGTAGGTAATCTTGCAGAATTTTTTAATCCAAAGTATGAACTGCAAAAGAATCAAGGAGCTCAAAGAACAATTGAAACATGTTTTGGTTTTGGGGAAGTCGGGTACTGTGGTCAATTTCTAAGCCCCATTCTTTGGTAATAAGAAGAAGGAAGCTCTCTTTACATTGTTCTTCTTGTTGTTGTTATGTGCCGTCGAGTGGGACCCGACTCATAACGACCCCTCCTTGGGTTTCCAAGGCAGTATCACTATGGAAGTAGATTGCCCCATCTTCCTTCCGAGGAGTGGCTGGTGGGTTTGAACCAACAGCCTTCTGGTAGGCAGTCAAGTATCTTAGACAGTATAAAATAGAATAGGTGAATGCTTGGCCTTTCCGGAGTTCTGGCTAAAGTTTCTTCAACCAGAGTTGGCTGAGTGATTCCCTGCTGCTAGCTCTGAGTCTCCCATAGGCTTCATATTGGCTTGGGAGAACAGCCAAATCTTCTAAGAGGATTCAAGAGCCAAGCAAGGGCCAAAAGAGCCAAAGGAGCCTGACAATCAGGACTAAGAGAACTGAGAGAGTGATCTTCTTGGCCTTGATGACTTTGAACAAATCCTTGAATTCAGAGGGAACACATTCTGATAGTAAATTTCTCTTGTGAAGAGAAATTCATCAACCTAGTGAGTTTTGGAATGGAAGTTCTCACTTAGAATACAGATGATACGAGGAACACTATATTGTTGTTCTTATTTGTTGTCAAGTACATTTCAACTCATAGCAACTCAGTGTGACAGAGAGGAACTGGTCCACAGGGTTTTCATGGGCCAGTTGGAGCAGATAGTCAGATCTTTCTCACACAGAGACACCAGGTGGGTTCAAACTGTCAACGTTTCATTTAGCAGCAGAGTGCTTAACTACTTACCATGTCACCTGGGCTCCTTTGAAACACACTATGTTGTTGTTGTTGTTAGGTGTCGTTGAGTCATCTCCCACTCATAATAACCCTATGTACAACAGAATGAAACACTGCCCGGTCCTCTGCCAGGCCCATGAACCCTGCTATGCCTGAGCCCATGACTGTTGCCACTGTGTCAATCCATCTAGTTGAGGGCCTTCCCCTTTCCACTGACTCTCCATTTTACCAAGGATAATATCCTTCATGAGAGGAACACTATAAGGCATTCCAAAAAAGAACTAAAATGGATCATGGCCAAGAAATGGAGGAGTTCTCCCACCAAAAGCTTTTGGAATTAACATAAATCTCCAACAGAGGAAGGGTGGGCAGGGCAAGTCTGAAAGTTTTTAAATACTACCATATGCTCACGACTCCCCCATATAACTACTGATTTTCCCCAATCTCCAGACCTGTGTATCCAGATGCCTCCTTGGCATTTTTAACTAGATGCTTAATTGGAATTGCAAAATTGACATGCCCAAAATAGGAATATATTCCAACTTCATCTACAATTGGCTACATAATTTGCCAGGCTCAGTGTAAAATGAAAATATGGGCCCCTTGTTCAACAAGCAGGAAAACATACTGCTAAAGTACTACAATATAAGTACTAGACCTTTATTCTATGGTCTCTCTCACAGCCTGTCATGGTGTTTTCATATGCTATTTAATGTCATGGTACCTGGAGCATAGGTACATAATCACCTATTACAAGCAGCCACGGGACTTCCCCAGAGTCCTAAGATGGATAGGAAAATTGACCCAAACATCTCTCTTTCCCACAGGCCACTGCCTTGTCCAATGGTATTAAAACCTCCATACTGTTTATGCTATGTAAATGGATTAGGGTTGCCCTAGATGTTGTGGGACATGAGAGCTGTGATGGAAGGTGTGGTAGTTAAGGTTATGTGTCAACTTGGCTGGGGTTGGTTTTGAGTGGCTGGGCACCTAGATGTAGTTATTCCCCATGATGAGACTGGTAATCAACTCCGTGATGAAATCTACTGGAGCAGTTGAGTAGCTGCCTTAGGGATGTGGTCTGTTTCCAGTACAAAAGCAGCAGCTTTGAGGAAGGTCTCTAGCTGCTGATTCTGGGACTGTTAATGGACTTGAATTAGTGGCCTGCTGTGTGGTTTGATAATTTTGGGACTGTTCCATTTTACTTGTTGACCTTGGGTTTGTCAGCTTCAGCAGCCAACATCTGCCTGAGTGAAGAGACACCTCCAGCTCCAGAGGACCAGGTGCAAGAGGCAGAGTTGAAGCCCAAGGTTAAGGGGCTTGTATCCAGCCCCTAAAGCCTAGCACATTGAACTCAGACTTATAGCACACAACACAGTAAGAGAATAAATCCCTGTTTGTTAAAGCCACCCATTTGTGGTATTTTCTGTAAGAGCAGCACCAAGTAACCAAAACAGAAGGCTTCCAAATTCAAAGGATGGGACAGTGAGGTAGAGGCCAAGCAGGGTCAGGGTTCCCAGATGTCTCAGAACCTATCCCAGGAAGGCAGAGGGGCAGCAGGAGAAGTAACCACTGTGAGCCAAGCTACTCCTGCTCCCCCAGTCTCCCCTGTATCAATAAAAAACATTATAATTTTCCAGTTATTCAATCTTCCAAAATTGTCCTTGATTCCTTTCCTAATAACCCACATCATTTACATGAGGAATTCCTGTCAGCACTGTATCTAAATACAAAAGAAATCCAATTACTTTTCACCACCTCCAAAATTACCACAACAGCCTCTAAACTGTCTCTCCTATTTCCCTCTTGTCTGCTTATAATACATCCTCCACACAGTGGTTCAAGTGATATTTTAAAAATATAAACCTGACACTTGAGTCTACTGCTCAAAATCTTCCAATGACCTCCTACCAACCTTAGAAAGAAATCTTTGCCATTGTTTACAGACCCTACACAAGCTGGTCCCTATCTGCCATTCTTATCTCATATTCCTTAAATCTTGAGATTTGAAAACTTAATCTTCTATCTCCCTAAAATACTTTCCCAGAATTTCCTTCTCAGATGTCACTTCCTCAGACAGACATTCCCTTACCATCCTCTGTAAAATAAAAACTTGCATCATTCTTTTTCCTCTTCTTAGTTTTATTTTCCCTCTTCACAGTTAGATAAGCTTTTTATTAATAATTTATTTGTTTATATATTTACTATCTGTATCCCAGGTAAAGCTCTAAGAAGTTAGAAGCTTTGGCTATCCTGCTAACACCTTTGATCCCAGATCTCAGAACAAACAGTAGGCACACAATAAATACTTACTGAGTAAAATAATATGTAAATATGACTGTGTATTTCATATAAATGACTGAATAAAAATTAAACTTGACTGATTATATGCAAGGAGCTCTGGTAGCGCAGTGCCTAAGGCATATTTGACTGCTAACCAGAAGGCTGGTGGTTCCAACACACCAGCCACTCCTCAAGAAAGGTTGGGCAATCTACTTTAGTAGTGATACTGCCTTGGAAACCCAAGGAGGGGTCGCTATGAGTCAGATTCAACTCAATGGCGGTGAGGTTTTTTTTTTTTTTTTTAATATAGGGGAAGTTGTATTAATGTTCTATGGCTTCTGTAGCAGATTGCCACAAATGTAGTGGCTTAAAGAACCCAAAAATATACTTTACAATTTAGAAATCAGAAGTCTGAAAGGGGTGTAAGTGGACTAAAATCAAGGTGTCAGCAGAGCTGTCTTCTTTCTGGAGGCTCAAGGGAAGAATCAGTTTCCTTGTTAATTTTTTTGTTTTCTTTCAAATTGAGAGGATGTCTGCATTCCTTGCTTTATAGTCTTTTCTTCTATCTTCAAAACCAGCAATGTGAGGTTGATTCTATCTCAAGTTGCATTTCTCTGACTTACTCTTTTTCCTTCCTCAAGTACTTTTAAAGATGCATATGAATAGACTGAGTCCACTTGTATAATCAGGTTAGTTTCCTCACCTCAAGATTTTTAATCATGTCTGCACATTTCCTTTTGCCATGTAAGGTAGCATTCACAGGTTCTAAGGATAGGGACATGGACAGTTTGGGTGCCATTATTCTGCCTACCACAGATAGTAACTAGTGTTAATGCTGACGAACCTTACTTCAAAAATATCTTTAACCACCCTTGTAAAGTGGTTACTAACTCAGATGAATACAGTTGTCAGGCAGCTGAGTGAAGGCTTCTTGGTGTGGACCTCAGTGCACAGGAGAGCATGTACCCTGATCCATGGTGAGCAATGTCTTAGTAAATCCAAACAAATGCCCAGTGTAGGCAGTTCTTGCACCTTTTCATTTAAGGCAATTTGGAAACTCAACTTTGTATGTAGAATATCCTGTTTTGATTTTTTTTTTTTTTTTTTTTCAAATGCGGGAAACAAATTGCATAATGTTTTTAACACTAATTAAGCCAAAAGAAAACACTGGTAAACTGAATTTCCCTAAAGTCACCAATATGCTTCTTTACTTTTGGACGACCAAGATGGGTTCTCACTCATTAATTCCTTCACCACGCTATTCACTGTCACTTATTGCATGCATACCTAGTCAGTTATGTTTCAGGTATCAGGATCTAAAGCATAGGATTTTAATTCATCAACCAACATCTATCATTTGAAGCATGGTATTACTTGAAGTTAATTTGTACATTGTCACATGGAATAAATAGTCATTGCTAAACAAATATTGTAGTAGAACAGTTTTCTAAATCTTTATTTATTCATGAAGAATATTTAATAAATAAATGTCTAATTATTTAGCAAGTTCCTCAGAGGCACTTTGGGGAAACTGTCATCAATAGTCCACACATACATTTTGACAAGGAATATTCAATGAAAAAAGAAAGGCCCTTCTTTAGAGGAGTGTCTTAGTTACCTAATGTGTCTGTAACACAAATACCACAAATGAGCAGCTTTTAAAACCAGAAATGTATTATCTCACAGTTTTGGAGGCTAAAAGTCTGAATTACGGCATCACTTCTGGGGGCGACTCCGTTCTTGTCAATAGCACGCGAACATTCCTTGGCATTTTTTGGCTTATAGACCATTCCTCACATGGTCTCTTCCACCGTGTGTGTGTGTGTGTGTGTCTAATCTGCTTTTTTATATGACAAAACTCAGAAAGGATGAGGTTTAGGACCCACTCTTAATCTACAACAAAGAGAATCAGACAAGTCTTCACAAATGAGTGTATTTAAGTCGGGACTTAAAGGATGAATAGCAAATGTTCCATTCCTGTTTATCTTGTTTTTGAGATTTTTTTTGTTGTTGTTGTTTTATTATATTTTTATTATTTATGAGTATAAGTTGACACTGGTCTCTGGGCTCCAGATCTACATGGACCTGTTGTTATTGTTGTTATATGCCGGTGAGTCGGCCCCGACTCATAACGACACTCCTGGGGTTTCCAAGGCAGTATCACTACGGAAGTAGATTGCCCCATCTTCCTTCCGAGGAGTGGCTGGTGGGTTTGAACCATCAACCTTCTAGTTGGCAGTTAAATGCCTTAGGCACTATGCCAGAAAAATGAGTACAGATTACAGAAATTAACCTTAGCCCACATTTTCCTCGTACAGTTTTAGGAGTGTTTGGATAGATGGAAAATATAGTGCATTGTCTTAATATTTGAACCAAAAGTAAAAGAATAAGTGCTAGTGCAATGAGAAATGTTAAGTGTGATGGACAAACCAGCTGAACAAACAGGCTGGAAATTTGTTTTATGAAACTCACCTTACAGAATTTCACCCAATAAAACACATGGCAAGCATGTGTTTTCTGTACCTATGTATCATCACAAAAGACCCTTTTTAATCATATTCTAGAAGAACAGTTGGTCCCATTTGGGCACAATTTATGAACGATCACTTTCTTATATGAATTATACCTTTTGATAAAATGGGCATGAATCCAAATAAGGCAGCTTGGTTAACTGTTAGTCTAATACACACAGACATGAATCTTAATGCAAAACAATTCAAATTCACCAGAACTCAACATGCTAGGGAACCGTAACCCTTTATTTCACGTAGTTGTCCTCAATATAATTTCATATCTTTTCCAAATTTACCTCACCAATAAATAAATTTGAGCACAATTAAAATGAAATACACATTGTATAACAACCACAACAAAAATCTCAGACCCCATTCTCAGCATAGAAAACTCATAAAGCCAAAGTTAGTGAAGTACTGATTCTTTAAGGCATCTGTCAAGTCCATACTTGACAAGATTATCCCCAGAAGCCTGTGTTTTACTATTTTTTATAACTCAGGTGTAGATTTGGTCAAAAGTGAAGACTTACAGGGTAAAATCAATTATTGTGGTTTTTCCAGGTAGATATTTAAACAATATTTTTTTCTTATTCTTTCCTTTATCTTCCAAGGCTTCTGTGGAGTTCAACAATAGCTTCTTGCTGACCTATTCTGGAAATTTAGTCTATGGAGCCACTAATCAACACAACTCTGGTGGCATAGTGCCTAAGGCATTTGACTGCTCACCAGAAGGCTAGTTGTTCAAACTCACCAGCCACTCCTCGGAAGGAAGACTGAGCAATCTACTTCCATAGAGTTATGCCTTGGAAACCCAAGAAGGGGTCACTCTGTGTCGATTTCTACTCAGGGGCAGTGAGTTTGGTTTGGTTTTGAAGGTCATAATGCCATTCAAGTAAAGTAGAATGTATCACTACAATATACATCACTACTATGTCCAATAGCAAGATATTTTCCCGCTGAAAGATTTCAGATAATCAGCACCAAATGCTCACTGGACAATGTCTTCACTACTTCCTCTTTCCACTTCAGTTTGCATTTTGTCACACACAAATGTTTCTAAACCTTCCATCCTTTAAATGTGTGGTTGTGGTAACCATCCTGAAACAAGCTGCAATTTTTTTGTTTCTAGTTCACAAGAATTCAGATACTTTTATTTGACCTTCCATAGTAAGCTGTATATTCACAGTCACACATGAATATTCATGTGTGACTCAGTCTTATGGTATTTGCTGTTTTCTAAATGCAGGATAGCTATTTGATTGCTGCACCTCAATCCTCACATATTTCATTAACATTGATGAGAGTTGCGTGAAAATCACGTTCCTCGCATACATCTTCTACAGTGGCAGAATTTAGCCCAT
>NW_006921594.1:1420084-1447214 GCF_000298275.1 Orycteropus afer afer
TAGGCATGGATATATTTAGCAGTTATCAGAATCCTGAAGCTGAGTCCTTGGCCTGTGTGGGGAGTAAGAGTTATAGCAGGAAAGGACAAGTGGAAGTGTCCATATTCCATCTTCTCGGTTAAGATAGAGAATCAAAAGCATGTTGTATTTCGAGAGACTGGTGAAGATATGTGCCACTTATAAGTATCAAAAGTAGTGGTGGTTCTCATTATATTTCATTTAATCCACCAATCTAACATCTGCAACAATCAGTTGGATCCTGCAAGGATTAATGAAAACTTAATTGCAGCTGCTGTTTTCTACACAGTATTTTGTAGTAGAATTGTACCTGGTTTACTGCCGTGTGCAATATTTCTGCTAGAGCAGATTGATACAGTCTCAGATACATGGTGGCACTGATTTGGCAAATGTGCTCTTTTCCATCTCCACCAGGATAGAGCACCAGAAGCAGTTCACATTTATGTGGGATGGACAACAGAATCAATTTACAATCTTGCACTAAGGGTATGCTAACACGTCCATCCTCTGTCACAAAATAGTCTGAATGGCTCTAAACTGACTCCACATTCTATAGAACATCACACTGATCCTCTCTATCAAGGGTATTATTAATTAGATATGATGATGAAGAAGTGGTAAGTACACTGGAGACCTGAGGTAAGACACATGTGCTCCAAAGGATGGGAGATACATCCTACAGAGGGGTCCAACCACATCAGTGAGGTCTGTGGGGTCCATGGTCTAGAGCATGCCAGATATCTTTTCCAATAATGGACATGTATTCCATGCAATTTTCATTGCTAATAATGAAGCACAATGCTTGTTCTGGTTACCAAATACTGTTCTGACAAGAATATACCACAAATAGGATAGTCTTAACAAACAGGAATTTATTCTTTTACAGTTTGGAGGCTTTAAGTCCAAGTTCAAAGTGCCAGGCTCTCAGGGCTGGGTGAAAGCCCTTCAACCTTGGGGCCCAGCTCTGCCTCCTGCTCCCAGCCCACTGGAGCTAGAGGCATTTCTTCACTCAGACAGCTGCTGGCTGCTGAGGCTGAGAATCCCCAACTTTGACAGTAAAAGTGCATAGTCCCGATGTTACCAAAACACGTCATGTCATTAACTTAAGTCCATTGTAAGTCCCAGGGTCAGCAGAGCATAGCAGGCTGCTGAGCAATGACATGGCTACATGCAGGGTCCAAGCATGCCAAAGGCCAGAGACCATTCTCAAAGCTTCTCCTTATATACAGGAAGCAGTGCACATACCCAAAGGCAGCTACTCAGCTGCTCACAGTAGATTCTACCATGGAGTTAATTGCCAGTCTCATCATGGGGAATAACTACCACCAGCTGCCCAGCCACTCAACCAGGCCCGGCCAAGTTGACACAAAAACATAACCACCACAGCTGCCAAACCCAAGGTTGACAAGTAAAAAGGCACAGTCACAATGTTACCAAACACACGGCAGGCCATTAATTCAAGTCCATAGTAAGTCCCAAGGTAGGCAGAACATGGCAGTCTTCTGAACAATGACATGGCTACATGCAGGATCCAAGAGTGCTATAAACTAGAGGCCACTCCCCAAGGCTTCTCCTTATAGGCAGGAAGCAGACCACATCCCTAAGGCAGCTACACAGCTGGTCACAGTAGATTCCACCATGGAGATGATTACCAGTCTCATCATGGGGAATACTACATGCAGCTGCCCAGCCATTCAGCCAGGCCCAAACAAGCTGACACACAAACATAGTTACAATTCCACCCCTTGTCAACTTGGCATCTGAAGAGATCTTCAATGGGTGTACAATCTGTACAGGCCTCCTCCACTGGGTGGCTCCAGTCCCCTAGTTCCTCTAAGTGGTGACCTCACCCCCTTGGCCTGGCGGGCCCCTTCCTCTCCCTCTTGGGCATTGCAGCCCCACCCCTTCATTCTTGGGCAGCGGCTATGGCTCCATCCCACTGGCTCACATGAACAAGCAGCCCCACACTCCAGAACCAAGTTGGTGAAAGCCTGGCTCTTTGAAGCCTAGGGGGCTGTGGTGGTTCCACCCCCAAAGGCCATGGTCTTACCCTTTCAGGCTGAGGCAGCTCTGCTTCCGTTTCCTTGGTCTCTCTGCTTCTGCTGATAAGAGCCGAAAGCAACCCACTCTGCTGGAAATCTTCCTGCCCCCAAAGCATTCAGCTTTCTTGCTCTGTGGGCTGGCCAGCCTGCTACTCCATTTCATGCTGATCTGTTATACCAATTAATGCCTGAAGGCAACCCACTCTGCCAGTAAGCCATGTAACCAAAGGCATCAAGCTTTCTCCTCCGTGGGCTGGTAAGGCTGTCGCTGTCTCATGCCAGTTCTCTCGGCTCTGCTGTTGCCGTCTGTCACACCGTGTGCCAGGGTCTCTCTGCCAGGGTCTCTCTGCCGGGGTCTTGGGTCAAAGATGCACTCCACTCCTGTTTCCACATTTTAGGTATCTATCAGAGCAGCACCCCACTCTCTCGGTACCAAATTCTGTTCTGGTTACCTAGTGCTGCTCTGACAGAAATATACCACAAATGGGATGGCCTTAACAAACAGGAGTTTATTCTCTTACAGTTTGGAGGCTTTAAGTCCAAGTTCAAAGTGCCAGGCTCTAGGGGCTGGGTGAAAGCCCCTCAACCTCGGGGTCCAGCTCTGCCTCCAGCTCCCAGCTCACTGAAGCTAAAGGCTTTTCTTTACTCAGACAGCTGCTGGCTGCTGAGGCTGCCAAGCCCAAGGTTGACAAGTAAAAAGACACAGTCCTGATGTTACCAAACCACATGGCAGGTCATTAATTCAAATCCATTGTAAGTCCCAAGGTCAGCAGAGCATGGCAGGCTGCTGAATAACGACACAGCTACATGCAGGGTCCAACTGTGCCATAAGCTAGAGACCATGCCCCAAGGCTTCTGCTTATATACAGGAAGCAGACCACATCCCTAAGGTAGCTACTCAGCTGCTCACAGTAGATTCCACCATGGAGTTGATTGCCAGTCTCATCATGGGGAATACTACATCCAGATGCCCATCCACTCAACCAGGCCCAGCCATATTGACACAAAAACTGAACTACCACAGTGCTTGACAGGTTTCTATGGGTTCTGAATACAGTCAATTCCACACTTGGGCATATTCTTTCAACCCACGTACTAAGTAACACAGAAGGATGCCTGCTTTAAGTGAGATCTGAAGAAGGAAAGTGTTTTAAGCATATTCAGGCCATGGTGCAAGCAGCTCTGCTACTTGGACCAAATCAACTTTGTGTTACTGGAGATGTCTGTGATGGGAAGAGATACCATGTGGACTTTATGGCAAGTCTCTATAAAAAAAAAAAAAAATTACAATGTAAGTCCTTAGGATCTGAATCGAGAGCATGCCGTCTGAATCCTACCATTTATTAAACAGCTTCTGGAATGCTTGTGGGCCCTAATAGCAATAGAGCATTAGACCATAGTCTATAGAGCGATCATGCAGCCAGAGCTGCCCATTATGAGCATAACTCACGATAAATCAAGAGCATCAAGAGAATAATGATTTCTCCATTATTAACTGATACCTTTATGGCAATATTCGCCTAATATAGCTTCTCAAACGTATTATGTAATACTCCTATTCCTGGAATATAAGAATTTTAAAAGAAAATTTTAAAAACATTATAAAGCAATGTAGTCAGATTCTAGCTGATGTCTCTTAGTAGAAGAAAAAAAAAAGAGGCTTTTCCTAAAAACTATGGTTATTGAATACACACACAAATGATTGCAAGAAATCACATGGTTCTCAGAATTTTATAAAAAGCTATTCTTATCTCTTTCTTCTCATACTAGCCACAGGCAAATTTCTGTGAGCCCAAACTAAAACATTTATAATTCTTCTGTAGTCCCAGAAGATATTCACTCTGAGGTACAAATGAGATCTTAGAAAATTCCTCCTGATTTAGTCTGCAAATGTCAATTACTGATGGTAAACCAATGATACTTCAATTTTCAGTGGAATAGAAACAAATAAAATACTTTACATTTAACTAAAGAAATGTTGGTACAAGTACTTCTAACAATAAACGGAATACTGAATGGAGATTGTGTTTGCAAACTGTATGGCTCTACTTTTTCCCATACCCTGTAGAGTTGGTTGATTTATCAGTTAATAAAAAATATATACGTATTCCCAAACTGATGTTTTGAAATTATGTTTGAAAGAGAAACACTGAAGTGTTGTGGTTTTTTTTTTTTTTTTTTTTTTAGTTTTTATAAATTTTTAAAGCATTTATTTCATGAGGATTTGAGATAGTGGTGTTTATAAGAAGGAAAATGTTGATGGTAATAAAGAGAAGAGATAAGGATGCAATATCCTATATGTGCTGTCATGTGAATAAGGGAACGATATGCAAAGAGAACCATCTGGGAGAAAATAAACAGAAAATCATGAGGGATTATCTCAGAACATTTGGACCTTGAAAGGTTTTGACTTTGATTTTTTCTCTGTATTTCCCACAGTTAGAAGATGGTCTTTGTATGCAAAGAAGCAATGTCAGTTTTCCTTTTGAATGTTAACTTTGTAAATTGAGAATATGTAAGACCATGCATTTTGTTAAAGTGAAGTTTTTTTGGTGCTTGAGAATATAAATGCATTGTGAAAGAAAATTGTTAGTAGCTTACACAGAAACATCCTTGATCATACATGTCTTGCTCTTTTTTTCTTTCCCTCACTGTTTACAAAAGATTGATATATAATAAAGTTTTAAAAAAGACATTGTTAGTTGTGGCCAACAACAGAAGCAGATCACCAGGCTTCTTCTTAAGTGGTATGTGGGAGTTGGGGGTGGGGTTGCCAACTTTAGGTTAGCGGTTGAGCGGGAACTGTCTGCACCACCTATAGGGACCTTCTAAGGAAGACTAGATACACTGTGTACTTGCTAAATTTCTTAGAGAGAGCAGTCAATACAGATTGGGATTGGTGCTTATCTTTTAAATGTATTTTCTATAAGAAAATGAATTCAAAAAGTCTTAATTGGGTAAATTAGTGGTTATCTTAGGAGCTCTGGTAGCATAGTGGCTAAAGCACTTGACTGCTAACCAGAAGGCTGGCGGTTCAAACCCACCAGCCACTCCTCGGAAGGAAGGTTGGGCAATCCTACTTCCGTAGTGATACTGCCTCGGAAACCCAAGGAGGGGTCGCTATGAGTCGGGGCCGACTCGACGGCACATAACAACAACAACAAGTGGTTATCTTAGTTCTTATACCTTGTAAAATCTTAGTTCCAAGAGACTGGTAAAATCCTTATCTACATGTATAGATTAATTTCTCATAATTTTCTATTAAAGTGTTTTGCAATGTATGTATAACAGTTGGGTCATTTTGTATGTGTGTGACTTTCACATGTTTGTTTTAAAACTATCATGTTGCATGTTCACATGGAAAGAACCATTTCCAGCCTCCTGATTTGCCAGTGACAGTGTATCAAAATCTAATCCCATTTCTATTATTAACATGCTCCATTTATAAAGAGGAAAATATGGGAAGAGGTGATCAGAGCATGGGCTGTAAGGGAGGGTGGAGAATAGTAAGTATACTAAGTATACTTATACGTAATATAGGCCAAAATGAGTAAAAGGGTTGTATGTGTCTCCTTAATGATAAAAATATTTACCCTGAACTTTCTCTTGCTCACGCTTTACTCACTAGAAATAAAGTCTAGGAGGCTTGGATGACAGTTATATACGCATTTACCTAATGATAGCTATGAAATAAAGAACTTGGAGTACTAGTATACTTAGTATAAGTACTAAGTATAGGCAGTAAGTTAGCAGTAGAAATCATTATATGTGGAAAGGCATCTTTAAGAATCCTCTGTTCACTCCTTTAGTGCATTTATGGCATTGTACTAGTCATTGTACAAGGTTTGGGGTTATAATGACAAGCTAAAGCAAGCATGGTCTTCTATCATGTAGCTTACAGTCTAATGGAGGGGCATCATTTCAATGCTCACATAAAGAAATGTAAAATTGGAGAGATAAGAGTTCAGAAAGAGGAACAGGATACTGCTAAAATACATGGACAAGATAATCTGACAGTCAGGGAATATTGTCTTGAGGGATTAAGCTTGAGCTAACATGTAAAAAGTAGATAGTGAGACACAGGAAAGTCAATGGATGGAAGACAGAGCCTTTCAAGAAGAGAGAGCAGCATGTGCCAAGGCCCTGTGATGTACCAGAAACAGATGGAAGGCTTTTTAAGGCTGGAATAAAGTGAGCAACAAAGGGAGTGTCTCAAAACAAGCTTGGGAGACAGGCAGGAATCATACCACACAGGGCCTTATTGACCCGGGAAGGATTTTAGCTTTCATTCTAAGAGCTGTTGGAAGCCAGTGAAATCTGATTACATCTCTGTATATGTTAGTGCATAGGCTATGTTCTCCACCTGTTTGCTGTACTGTGGTGGCTTGCATGTTGCTATGTTAGAAGCTGTATCACCAGTGTTTCAAATACCAGAAGAGTCACACATGGTGGATAAGTTTAAGCAGAACTTCAGACTAAGACAGACTAGGTAGAAAGTCCTTGTGACTTACTTTTGAAAATTACCCAATGAAAGCCAAACAAACCACAAAAGAATATTGTCATATACGGTTTTGGGAGATGAGCCCTATGTCATTACACAGCACTACATAATAGCTGCAACAGCCGATTCAAACATACCAACAACCATGAGGATGGTGCAGGACTGGGCAAAATTTTGTTACACCTAAGATCACAGTAAGTCAAAGCTGATTTAATGGTAATGAGCAAAACAAATCGGTGAAGTTACTGTAACAAAGAAGCCTCTAATACCATGGTTCAAACAAGGCTGAAGTGGATTTCTGCTTCATATATAATGGGTCAGTATAGATAGGCTGCTCTAATTCAGAGACTCATCCATTGACCCAAGCTGGTAATTCACTCTGACATCATTACCATACTGCTTTCCTAGTGCCTCCAAGTCTTTATTTCTAGTGAGTAAAGAGTGAGGAAGATCTGGTAGCACAGTGCCTAAGGCTCTTGACTGCTAACCAGAAGGCTGGAGGTTCAAACCCACCAGCCACTCCTCAGAAGGAAGGTTGGGAAATCTACTTCCATGGTGATACTGCCTCGGCAACCCAAGGAGGGGTAGCTATGAATCGTGGCGGACTCAACAGCACATAAAAACAACAAGGAGTGAGGAAGAAAAAGTTCAGGGTAAAGATTTTTATCATTAAGGAGACGCATACAACCCTTTCACTCATATCCTTTTGGATATGCGTGATGTGGGTAAAATATTAATTTTCTGAACAAATTTCTTTCCTTTCAAACTGTTTAATGACAGTTATATAAGCATTTACCTAATGATAGCTAGGACCAAGGAGAGTATTAACAAGAATTTAAAAGCACATCTTTTAAATGTAGTTATTGTTGTTGTTAGGTGCCGTCCCATCCTTTCTGACACACAGTGACCCTGTATACAGCAGAATGAAACACTGCTTGTCCTGCATCATCCTCACAATCTTTGCTGTGTTTGAGCCCTTTGCTGCAGCCAAGGTGTCATTCCATCTTGCCGAGGGTACTCATCTTTTTCACTGACTTTACCAAACACGAAATCCTTCTCCAGGGGCTGGTCCCTCCTGATAACATGTCCACAGTACCTGAGATGAAATGCACCATTCTCACTTCTAAAGAGCATCTAACTGTACTTCTGTGAAGAGAAATGTGTTTATTCCTCTGGCAGTCCATTCAATGGAATGAATATTCAATATTCTTCACCACCACCATAATTTCAGATATATCAATTTTCTTCAGTCTTCCTTATTTATTGTCCAGCTTTCACAAGCACATGAGAAAATCGAAAATACCATGACTCAAGTCACGTGCAGCTTAGCCCTTAAGGTGATGTCTTTGCTGTTTAACACTTTAAAGAGGTCTTTTGCAGCCAGTTTTCAAATGTCTGATTTCTTTGACTACTGCTTCCTTGGGTGCTGACTGCAGTCAAGTGAAATGAATCCTTGACAACACCAAGATTTTCTTTGTTTATCTTGCTGTTTATTGGTCCAGTGTGACAATTTTTATTTTACTTCTGTTAAGAAATGATGTATACTGAAAGCTATAGTGTTTGATCTTCATCAGTAATTGCTTCAAGTCCTCTTCACTTTTTAGCAAGCAAAGTTGTGTCATCCATATATTACAGGTTGTTAATGAATCTTCGTCCAGTCCTGAAGCCATGTTCTTCATATAGTTCAGCATCTTGAATTATTTATTCAGCATACACACTGAATAACTATTGTGAAAAGATGCAACCCTGACACATATCTCTTTCGTGAGTTTAAACCATATTATATTCCAACCACTGCCTTATGGTCTATGTGTACAATTTGGTGTTCTGAAATTCTCATAATTTTTTATGATCCATGCAGCCAAATGCCTTTTTATGGCCAATAAAACACAGGTACAAACCTTTCTGGTATTCGCTATTTCAGCCAAGATCCATCTGATATCAGCAATGACATCCTTTGTTGCATGTCCTCCTGAATCTGACTTCACTTTCTGGCAGTTCACTGTCAATGCACTGCTGCAACCATTTTTGAATTATCTTTGGCCAAATTTTATATGTGTATGATATTAATGGTACGTATCAATAATCTCAGCATTCTGTGAATTATTTTCTTTGGGATGGACACGAATATGGATCTCTTTCACATGGTTGACCAGGTAGCTGTCTTCCAAATTTTTGGCATATACAAGTGAGAATTTCCAGTGTTGCATCCATTTGTTGAGACATCTCAATTGGTATTAACCAATGCCTTCAGTGCAGTTTGGCTTTCTCCTTCAGTACCATTGATTCTTGATCATATACTACCTCCTGAAATGATTAAAATTTGACCAATTATTTTCAGTGTATTCCTTTCTTCATCTTTTGATGCTTCTTGTGTCATTCAATTTTTTTGGCCAATAAAATCCTTCAATATGTCAACTCAAGATTGAATTTTCTTTAGTTCTTTCAGCTTGAGGAACATCAGGTGTGTTCTTCTCTTTTTGTTTTCTAATGCCAGGTCTTTGCACATTTCATTATAATACCTTACTTTGTCTCCTGTTAAGCTCTTTTATGTCATCATTTCTTCCTTTCACTTCAGCTGCTTTAAAAATCAAGAGCAGGTTTCAAAGTCTCTTCTGCCACCCATTTTTTGGTCTTTTTCCTTTTTTTCCTTTTCTGTCTTTTTTAATGAGCTTTTGGTTTCTTCATATATCATGTCCTTGATGTTACTCCATTACTCTACTGCTCTTTGGTGATTAGTGTTCAAGGCATCAACTCTATTCTTGAGGTGGTCTCTAAATTCAGGTGGGATATACTTAAGGTAGTTCTTTGGCTCTGTGGACTTGTTTTAATTTTCTTTAGCTTCCACCTGAACTTCCCTATGAGTAAATGATAGTCTGCTCCACAGTCAGCTCCTGCCCTTGTTCTGACTGATGATACTGAGTTTTTCCATCATCTTTTTTCACAGATGTAGTCAGTTTGATTTCTGTATCTTCTGTCCGGTGAGGTCCATGTGTAGGATCACTGTTGAAAAACTGTGTTTGCCGTGGATAAGATGTTGGCCATGCAAAACTATCATGAGATCTCCAGTGTCATTTCTATCACCAAGGATATATTTTGTAAATACCAAACTTTCTTCTTTGTTTTCAACTTTTCCATGCCAATCACCAGTAATTGTAAATATATTTTGATTACATGTTGATCAATTTCAGACTGGACCTATTGTTAAAAATCTTCAGTTTCTTCATTTCTGGCATTGGGGGGGAGGGTGGCGCATATATTTGAACAATGTTCATATTAACTGGTCTCCATTGTAGGAATTTGGATGTTATCATATCACTGAGGTGTAGCTCAGCATAGATCCTGAAATGTTCTTTTTGACAATAAATGCAATGCCATTCATCTTCAATTTGCTGTTCCTGAAAGAGTAGACCATATGATTGTGTGATTCAATATGGCCAATATGAGTCCATCTTATTTCCTTAAGCCTAGGATAGCAATCTTTATGAATCTCATCTTATTTTTGACGACTTCCTATTTTCCTAGAGTCAGACTTCGTACATTCCACATTCCAGTTATTAATGTATGTTTACAGCTATTCCTTCTTATTTTGAGTTTGCCACATTAGCAAATGAAGATCCTGAAAGCTTTACTCCATCAGCATCATTAAGGTCAATTCTACTTTGAGGAGGCAGCTTTTCCCCAGTCATATTTTGAGTGCTTCTACCTGGAGGGGCTCATTTTCTCGCACTATAACAGACAATATTCTGCTGCTATTCATAAGTTTCTCATTGGCCTTTTTGTTTTGTTTTGTTTTTTACGAAGTTGATTTCCAGGTCCTTCTCCCTAATCTTAGTCTGAAAGCTCTGCTGAAACCTGTCCACATAGGTGACCCTGCTTGTATTGGAAATACTGATAGCATAGCTTCCAGCACCACGGCAACATGTAAGCCACCACAGTATGACAAACTGGCAGACAAGTGGTGGGGCTTTAAAATGGTTGATCTAAATGTGAGCTAATAGAAGCACATGAATGTTCAGTTGTGGACAAGCATCAATAATTTTCAGTATCCTTTCTGAAGGAAACCATTACTGTCGAATGTGATTAAAGTTCAGTCATTGTCTTTTATACACAAATTAAGGAAATGTGCATCCAAAAATGACTTATCCATGAAACCTTTCATAGACATTATTATCAACAAGACTTAATACCCAATAGGAGTTAGTGTGGGGATAAATGAAGGAGTTCAAGTTTCTTATTAGTTACCTGAAATATATCTTGGTTCCAGTGAAACCAGATTCAGAAGAAAAGATAGTAAGTTCAGTTTACTCACTAATTCAAAAAATAAATTCCAAGTCTCGACACCAAGTTTCTGGAAAGACAAAGATGAAAAAGATACAATCTTAGGAAAAACAGAAGTATAATTAATTTTGATAAAAAGTGGTTACAAAAAATATATGCATGATACAGTGGCTCCACAAAAATAGAGAGCAATAAACTAATAAAATACTATATCAAAGAAGAACTGCTATGGAGAATATGTTCAAAAGAGTACTCAAGTTATGAAAATAGAAAAGGATGTTTTTTTTTTTTTGTTTGTTTGTTTTGTTTTGTTTTTTTCCTCTGTTGTCATGGAATCATTTGTAAAGTTGCATAATGACCACAATACATACAGTCTCATTCCAAAGTGTGCTTAGAAAACATTTTTTAAAGTATTTTCTCATGCAGTTGGTAGCACAGTGCCTAAGGCACTTGACTGCTAACCAGAAAACTGGTGGTTCAAACCCACCAGCCACTCCTCAGAAGGAAGGTTGGGCAATCTACTTCCATAGTGATACTGCCTTGGAAACCCAAGAAGTGGTTGCTATGAGTTGGGGCCGACTCGATGTCACATAACAACAACAACAACATTTTTAGAGTGAAGAAAGCTGGTAGGGAGTCAAACAAGGAAATCCCCTTGACAACTCTAAGTGGAAAGAGCTAAGACAGTGGCTAGTACATACTTTGAGAAAATGCCTATCAACAGGTTGAGTGTTCCACCACATATAAACAGACTGCAACATCTGTCTTTTTGTTCAATAATATTTTCCTCAGTAGCCAACCAATTTTCTTCTTTTTAATTTGGCAGCTCTTGCTGCCCAGGCCTTGCTGTCAAGGAGACTGTATTGTATAGAAATGTTGAGAAGCAAGCAAATCCTGGGATCTGTAAAGTAGTAAACCCAAGGGATTACATTGTTTTAAAATGTCAATGAGTATATGCATCTATGAGAAAGAGAGAGTGAGTGTGTGTGTGTGTGTGTGTGTGTTGGTTGTTTCACAAAAAAAGGTCACACTGAGTTAGACAACAATGGCACCAAAAGCTAACAGAAAAAAAAAAAATTATTTTTACATATTTATTTTGCCAGGTAGTAATGTTACTTAATTTAGTATTGTTCAGTACAAAACAACAATGAATATTATCTTGCTAAATAATGACTAGTTTTTCTTTTCCTTGCAATAAAGTAAAGCATTAAAAAATAAATAAATAAAAAATAAAGAACCCTCACAAGCAAGGGATGGTGTTTTTAAGAAGGGCACATGGAGTAAGTCTAAAGAAAAAAGTGTTGCTTTAGTGGAATGAAGTGAGGGAAAAAGCCATATAGCTATTGTACATAGGTGGGTAGGGATAGATAGCCCTGGAAGACTAAATAGTAAGTACAAAGTCTGAGAAAAGATTTATTATTGGGTATATTTACTGAATAAAAGATACTATACTTTCATTAATAAAATGAAGTGGAATAAACAAGGCTAAAAATGGAGACAAAAAAAAAAAAAAAAAAAAAGACCAGTAAGAACCATGTTATTTATGGCCTTATAAGTTATTATTCAAACTTTGACTTTTACTGTGAGTGGAATGGGAAGTTGTATTACCAAAGTGTAAAATGAAATTTAGAATTTAAAAGGATCACCCTGGCTTCTGTGTTGAAAATGTATGGCAGAAGATAATGGGTGGAAGCAAAGAATCTAGTTAGGAGGCTACTTGAGTTATCCTGTATAAACAGCTTGATAAACTACATATTGAGATGCATTAAAAAAAAGTGGTAAGAGACAAACATACAAAGGTAGATAGGCCAAATAGCAGCAGCTCTTGTACTCCATATAAAACATTTGAACTTTGTGTTATACAGTGAGAAACTCTTCAGTGATTTTAAAGGAGGAAATAATTTTATCAGCTGTCTTCAGAATCAAATTAATCCTAGTACTGGAATACCACTCACACTCTCAGTTTCTCTATTTCCTTTTTAATGTCAGCTTTAAAATTTTCCACACTTACTCTTTTCATCATCAAAAAACATAGCTGTGAACAATCCTTAGCCTTGCATATCACACTTCCACTGTTAGGATAACTGACTTCCTTCTCTTACAATAATAATAATAATAAAACCTCATGGGATAGGAACTTGACTGGTCTTAAACTAGTCTTACACCAGGGAGATATGGTCTTCTAAGGGGCAATCTCTACTAAAGTTACATATTTAGAATGCTGCTTCTTCTTAGGATGCTGTCAGCTGGAAATAATGAAGAAAAAAAAAAGTCATGTAAGTCACAAACATAACTTTAAAAATTCATCAGAGACCTAATTCACAGGGCAATTGAATAGTCTGAGATGCAAGGAATGATAGAACACTTCAAGGTGAGAGAGACTACACAAAGGATCTCACTTTTGGTATACAGAGCACAAGAAGAATGGCGCTGGCTGACAAGCATGCAAGTGGTTAAGAAGAAATTACCTGAATATTCATAAATTTTAAAAGTTAAGTGTGGAATGGAATGACAGTATAGAACGCCTAGGAGTCTGAGGCACAAGAAGAGTTTTGCATACACTGGCAGACTCTCCTTCATGAAGCTCTACCAGGTGTTGTTGCTGTTGTTAGGTGCCATTGAGTTGGCTCCAACTCATAGCGACTTTATGTACAACAGAACGAAACACTGCCCAGTTCTGTGCCAGCCTCACAATCCTTGCTATTCCTAAGCCTATTGTTGCAGCCACTGTGTCAATTCATTTCATTGAGGGACTTCCCTTTTGTCATTGACGCTCCACTTTAGCACACATGATATATTTCTCCAGGAAATTGTCCCTTCTAATAAAGCAGGTGAGATGAAGTCTGGTCATTCTCGCTTCCCAGGAGCATTCAGCTGCACTTCTTCCAGGACAGATTTGTTTGTTCTTCTAGCAGTCCATGATACTTTCAGCATTCTTCACCAACATCACATCTCCAAAACATCCACTCTTCTTTGGTTTTCCTTATTCATTTTCCAGCTCTCACATGCATATGAGGTGATTGAAAATACCATGGCTTCAGTTAGGCACACCTTAGTCTTCAAGGAGATATCTTGGCTCTTCAGCACTTTAAAGAGGTCTTTTGCAACAGATTTGCACGCAATACGTCATCTGATGTCTTGACTGCTGCTTCCATTGGTGTTTATTGCAGAACCAAGTAATAGGAAGTCCTTGAGAATTTCAGTCTTTTCTCCATCCATTGTGAACCAGTGTATTGGACCAGTTGTGAAGATTTTTGTTTTCTTTATATTGAGATATAATCCATACTGCAGCCTGTAGTATTTAATCTTCATCAGTGAGTGCTTCAAGTCATCTTCACTTTCAATAAGTAAAGCTGTGTCATCTGGATATCGAAGATTGTTAATGATTCTTCCTCCAGTCCTGATGCCACACTCTTCTTCATATGGTCCAGCATCTCTGATTATTTGCTCAGCATACAGATTAAATAAGTATGGTGAAAGGATATAACCCTGACACACTCCCTTCCTGATTTTAAACCATGCAGTATGCCCTTGTTCTGTCTGAATTACAGTCTTGGTCTATGTACAGGTTCCTCATGAGGAGTATTAACTGTTCTGGAATTTGCATTCTTCCCAATGTTATCCATAATTTGTTATGATCCACACAATCAACTGTTTTTGCATAGTCAATAAAACACAAGCAAACATCTTTCTGGTATTCTTTGCTTTGAGCCAAGATCAATCTGACATCAGCAATGATATCCTTCATTCCAAGTCCTCTTCTGAATCCAGATTGCATTTCTCCAAGTTCTTTGTCAATATATGCTGCTGCAGCTCTTTTTGAATTATCTTCAGCAGGATTTTACATGTGTGTGGGATATTAATGATATTGTTCAATATTTTCTGCGTTCTGTGGGATCACCTTTCTTTGGAATGGATACAAATATGGATCTTGTCCAGTCAGTTGGCTGGATAACTGTCTTCCAAATTTCTTGGCATGGATAAGTGAGTGCCTCCAGTGTGGCATCCGTTTGTTGAAACATCTCAATGGGTATTCCATCAAAACATGGAGCCTTATCTGTCACTAACTCCTTCAGTGCAGCTTTGACTTCTTCCTTTAATACCATTGGTTCTTGATCATATGCCAACTCCTGACATGGATGAAGATTGACCAATTCTTTTTGGTACAGTGACTCTGTGTTTTCGTTCCATCTTCTTTTGATGTTGTCTACATCATTCAATATTTTACACATATAATGCAACTCGAGGCTTGAATTTTTTCCTCAGTTTTTTCAGCTTGAGGAATGCTGAGCATGTTCTTCCCTTTCAGTTTTCTAACTCCAGGTCTTTACACACTTCATTATAATAATTGACTTCATCGTCTCTAGCTGTTCTTTGAAATCTTCTGTTCAGCTCTTTTATCTTGTCATTTTTTCCATTTGTTTTAGCTACTCTCCGTTCAAGAGCAAGTTTCAGAGTCTCTTCTGACATCCATTTTGGTCTTTTCTTCCTTTTCTGTCTTTTCAATGCCTTTTGCTTTCTTCATGGATGATGTTATTGATGTCATCCCACAATTTGTCTGGTTTTCAGTCTTTGGTTTTCAATGCATCAAGTCTATTCCTTAGATGGTCTCTAAATTCAGGAAGGATATAATCAACGTCATATTTTGCCTCCTGTGGACTTCTTTTAATTTTCTTCATCTTCAATTAGAACTTGCATATGAGCAATTGATTGTCCCAAAGTCAGTTCCTGGTCTTATTTTGGCTGAAGATATTGAGTTCCTCCACTGCCTCTTTCCACAAATGTAGTCAATTGGATTCCTGTGTACTCCGTCTGGTGAAGTCCATGTCATAGCTGCCATTTACACTGTTGAAAAAAGGTATTTGCAATGAATAAATTGTTGGTCTAACAAAATTCTATCAGTGTTTCACTGCTATTTATAGGGTTTTCACTGGCTAATTCTTTGAGAAGTGGATGGCCCCTCCCTTCTTCCAAGCCTGTCTTAGTCTGGAAACTCTGCTGAAACCTGTCCACTAAGCGTAACCCAGCTGGAATTTTAAATGCTAGTGGCATAGTTTCCAGCCTCACAGCAACACACAAGCCACCACAATAAAACAAACTGACAGACTAGTGGTGCTCATGAGAAAGATTGAAAACAGGTCAGGAGACTGAAGGAGAGAGTGTCTTTCATTGTTGCAGCCATTGAGAAGGATATTCTACTGCTGAAGGAAAGAAACAAACTCCATTACCACCTAGAGCCTTTTGTTGAACAGAGAAAAAACCTTGAGTGATAAACATCATCACTCCCAGGGTGCAGAAAGAATGAATCTCTGCAGCTAGAGGACAGGAAGATAAAAGACAAAACACTCTTGCTTTAGGGGAGAAGCCAGAAACCATACTGGACTCAAGATCTTACACCAATACTGTTATGTCTGCCTTACTTCTTGTGTTAGGTTGGGTTCTCCAGAGAAGTAAAATCAGTAATCTTGTATATATATATAGAGAAAGAGAAATTTATCTTAGGAAAATGGCTCACACACTTATAGAGGCTGGCAAGTCCCAAGTTCTTGGATCAATCTTCAAGCTGGAGGCTTTTTCCGACTCAGCGGCTGCGGGGGCTGATAAGCTCAAAGTTGGCAGACAGTATATTGTCTGTTGATTCCAACAAATGATGAATCCAAGATCTCCAGGCCAAATGGTGGATTGTTCACTCACAGACAGTTGTAGGCAGCACAACAGGATCCCAATCCACAGAAGAGTCTCTCTTTTCCCAGGATGTCTATAAATATATTAGAAGCAGGCTACACCCCTAGGGAAACTCCCTTTCAACGGATTAGCTGCTCAAAATATTTACATACCATCATGGGAATAACCACATCGCAATTGCTTAAACCATACAAAATTGTGGTCCAGCCAAGTTGATACACAGCTCCAACTATAACACTTCTCTTCTTCACAAGAGCCACTGTAGATAAAAGCCAGATTTTGGCTGTCAAAGAAGGAGATACAAGAAGGCTGAAGAATCTACCCTGTGTCCTAGATAAAGAGGACATGGTTATTACTGAGAGGATGAAAACAAAAGAGAATAGATCCTAGCCTGTCAACCTAGCACGAAACAAAAATAAGAAATAATAGTTACTGCTGGGGAATGTGGAAAGACATGAGGAGAGACATCTTCTGTGGCACAGGCATGCAGGGATGCATAAAAGCTAAGTATAGACTCTAACACTGCAAACACTCTCTGTGTCCCTAATCCTAGCCTAAGCACAACACAGGGGTAACATATACTAAAAGAATCTAAAGCCTGTGGTATACTGAAGTAATCTCGCTGCCATCGAGTGGATTCCAACTCACAGTGACCCCCTTTGGGTTTCCGAGGTGCTCAATCTTTACAGAAGGAGATTGCTCAGTATTCCTTTCATGGAATGGCTGGTGGATTTGAACCACCAACCTTCTGGTTAGCAGTCAAATGCCTTAGGCACTACGCCACCAGAGCTCCTTGATGTAATCATTGCAACAAAGAAAAGCAAACACAACACAACTACCACTAAATTGACTCAACTCCTCATATTTTTGGCTTGACAGAAGAAAGCACAGCCATTTCCCAGTGTGATGGCTGTTTGCCTCATTCTCTACTATACTAAATATAGTATTCTGCATTCACTAAAAAATCATGAAACATATAAAAATGCAAGAAATAAAAACAGCCATTGTCAAGAGATAAACAATCAATAGAACTAGACTCAGAGACACCCATGTATCTGAACAAGTACTTCAAAATAATTACAATTAGCATTTTAAAAGATATAATAAATTCCCATATTAATCTAATTAAAATAAGTAATTTTTCAGCAGAGATAAAAATTATTAATAATGATCAAAGAGAAAATTTTGAAGAAAAAAATGAACATTGATATCAGAGGACAAACAATTCATTTTATATTGTTGTTGTTGTTATTTGCCATTGAGTTGACCCCGACTCATAGCGACCCCTCCTTGGGTTTCTGAGGCAGTATCACTACGGAAGTAGGAATGCCCAACCTTCCTTCCGAGGAGTGGTTGGTGGGTTTGAACCGCCAGCCTTCTGGTTAGCAGTCAAGTGCCTTAGGCACTATGCTACCAGAGTTCCTCATTTTATATTAGTAGACTTGAAATTCCTGAAGAATTAATCAGTGAATTTCAAGATACATCAGTAGAAATTATTGACACTGGAGATTGAAGAGGAGCCCTACTGGTAGAGTGGATAAGTACTAAGTGCTTGGCTGTTAACAGAAAGGTCAGTAATTCAAACCTACCAGCAGCTCTACAGAAAAAAGATATGGCAGCCTGCCTTTGTAAAGACTACAGCCTGGAAATTCTGTGGGGTAGTTGGACTCTGTCCTATACAGCCATAAGACTTGGAATAGACTTGACTGCAATGGGGTTTTGGTTTGAGAGTACACGCACACACGCGCACACACATACACACAAAGGTGCATAAACAAAACAGCTGAGAGTTTGAATACAGTTTGTAATAATCTAAAATATGTGTAATTGGAGTCCCAGGAGGAGGGAGCAGAGAGAGAGGAACAGAGGGAAGGATAGAGAGAGGGAGGAAAAGATGGAGGAAGGAAGGGAGGGATGTGGAGATAAGAGGAGAGGAAATCCATGGAAACATAATTGCAAAGAATTTCCCAAAATAATAAAAAACATCGAATCAGATGTCCAAAAACCATGGGGACCTCTGAAAGGATAAATATAAGGGAAAACCACACACATAGTCTCTGGGTAGTTCAAATGACTAAGTGCTCAACTACAAGCTAAACACTTGGCAGTTCAAACTCATCAGAAGGGCCTCAGAAAACAGGCCTGATGTTATGCTTCCGAAAGGTCACAGCCTGACTACCCGGTGGAGTGGTTTTTGTGCATAAAAGGTAACAATGATAGATTTGTAACAATGACTTCAAAAAAGTAGCTGCTGAGCCCGATTATGTATAACCAATCGTGTTATGGATTTGTTTCCTTAGTTTGGAGGTTTAGGGTATTGGTTCATGGGTCATCCCTGATAATTGCCTTATAACAGGATCATTGTTTCTGTTCTATTTCCTGGTTCATTGAGTAGAGTCTGATGTTTTAAAAGCTTGCAAGCCGCCATCCAAGGCACAACAATGGGTCCCTATTCACCTGAAGCAACATAGGAAAAAGAGAGTCAGGAGGAGGAGGAAATGAAATGTTGTTACGTCAACGAACAACTGCCTCCTTTGCCATGACATCACAAAAGCTGGATAGTGCCCGGCTACTGTTACCAAACATTTTGATCAAGGATTCTACACAGGAATCTTGATCAAAATGGGGGAAATGCAAGACAGAATTTGAAATTCTCATGGACTCCAGACTCACTGGATCCATGGAGGCTAGATGAAACCCTGAACCTATTACCCAGAGAACATTTTAAACTTCTATTCTATTAAAACAAAAGTATCCCCTAATGTCTTCTTAAAACCAAATGGTTTAGCTTAACTAGTAATAAATGAGCAATAGCCTCCTTTAAGAACAATCTATATTGGATCATACTGACAATAGTACCTCAAAAGATTATATAGGAAACTTAGGGGGGAGTGAGTTTATATTAATGGGATGGGAACAATAAAGAAAAGGAGAGTGAGACTGTTGCACAATTCAAAAAAATGTAATCAATGTCACTGAATTGTACATGTAGAAACTGTTGAATTGGTGCAAGTTTTGCTGTGTATATTCTCAACAACAAAATAAATAAAATACTGAAAAAGGAAGACTGATTTGAATCAATATTCTAAGTTTCTGCTACAAAAATCCAGAAAAAGAAGAACATATTGTTGTGTACAGAGGGCCCATCATCCCTTTCCTTCCACAAATCAGCCTTTTTAAATCAAATGGTAGACTACAATAAACTAAGCTGAAAATAAGAAGTGATTCAAGTATTATATTTAGAAGGTGCTATCTATGATCGGCATATATTAGTTACTTTTCTATAGACTCTATATTCCTTAATACCTAACAAATAATGACCTTGAGAAAGTAAACTAGTGTAAACCATTAAGAGAAAGGTTATATAAAATTAAGTATCTATTCTTTACCAAAATAAGAGAACATACTCATGTTTTTAGAAACACACACCATATCAGTGGCAGAAAATAGATTTATGAGTTAAGTCACAGTTAATGACAAGGGAAATTAATTCTTATAGTTCTTACCTTTATTTTCCCAGATAACTGATTCTTAATAGTATGTATGTTCCAGTAAGTCCAAGAATTGCCTAAAATTCTATTATGTGAGAAGGTTTTAGAATTTGTTGTCCAGTGATCATAATATTTACCTCCATAGAGATGAAAGAACACATACAAGTGAAAATGTGAGGTGAAGTTGGTGATCAAAAGTAAACTGGTTAGGATAGGAAAGAGACTTATGTAGGGAAGTGACAGAAGACTATAAACATGTTGTAGCCAGATGACAGCAAGCTTTGAATTCTAGTTGTTTTTTTTTTTAAATTTTTAATTTTGGAGATTATAATGAACTACAGTTATTTTTAATAGAAGAGTTATAAAATAAAAGCAGTATTTTATGATAAATAGTGGTGTCGTGTAAGGGACTTGGAATATGTGGAAAATAGAAGAATGAAGTGTTTGGGTATTACCATCGTTATTATTATAAACCAAGCATGGGGCAGTGATGAGGAACATGTCATTGGTAACAAAAAGAACATTAATCATTAGTTACTAGTTTTTGAGAATTTCCTAAGTATCAAGCACTAAACAGTTTACATTCATTATGCTATTTTGTCTTCTCAGAAGCCTCATTAGGGAAATAATAAGCACAAAATACTGAGTATCATTTTGGAATTTGAGACTCAGAGAAGTGAAGAACTTGCTCTGTGTTCTTTACTTGTGAAATGGTAGAATGAGGGTACAAACTCAAATCTTACTTCCTTGCTATTACAAAAGGATGAAACATTTTATAAAGCATATTGGGGAGAAGAAAGCCATTAAAAAAATTCCAGTCAAGATAATTTTTGGAGCTGGGAATTGAATTGTTGATTAGGGAATCTAGAGAACCCATACTGACAGCACTGGACTTATGGGACAGGGTAAGAATTTTGAGATGCCATTTAACCCTATAGAAGTACTGACATCAGTGTTATTCAGCCAGGGTACAGGGTGTGTTCAGTGTTTCTATAAAGCCCATTCCACATGAATTAAGTATTTCCATTTATTTTTGTATATACTGTTCAGGAAGGATCAAATGCCTGTGAATGATTTTATAACATGGTGGCATGAATCATTTTCTAGATTCCATCACATCAATAATACACATTGCTGTTGAATCAATTCCAACTCATAATGACCCTATAGGAAAGAGTAGAACTGCCTCATATGGTTTCTAAGAGTGCAATCATTGTAGAAGCAGATTGTCACATCTTTCTCCTGCAGAGACACTGCTGGTTTCAAACTCCTGACCATTTGGTTAGCAGCTGAATACTTAACCACTGTGCCACCAGGGCTCCTACATCAATAATAAAGGCTTTAATTACTGATGATATTATGATGAGATGAACCTTGCAAACAGGGCTGAGATCCCAAAGCCCTGAACCATTCAGCTTGCTTTCCACCAAGTTAGAATTTTGAACTGGCATTATATAAGCTTTTAAATCTTGGTGATATTTAAAATTTTGTCAACCTTTGGCATAGCATTAGTAAAACAAAGCAAGCTCATGATAATTCTTCATCAAGAATTATCTCAAATATCAAATATTAAAACATTCTTTTATAATTAAACTAATAGGAAAGTCTGTGATAAAAGAATACTTTAAAATACAAATTAAAATTACGCCAATATATTTTACTTCTTAAAAGTGATTATTCTATCAATAATAAGTCTGTCATTCTGATTAATTTTCAGTTTAGTGGATCTAGGGGCATGCAGAAAATGTACATCCCAGGAACTCATCAATCAACTCAATCACATGACCAGGAGAGTCTCATTTAATTAATAATCCCACTTCATATTCATATAGCATTTTATAAATCTGATATCTTTAAATTTGGCAGACATGCTTTATCTGCAACAAAGAAAATAATCAGGATACGGAATAAGATTTTAATGTGCCATGCTTTAATATATGAGATCAAAGGCACTCCTCCCTTTTATTTTTTTTTTTTTTAAGAAAGGGAAATGTGATTACCAAGCTTAAGTACGCTGTATATTAAATGAAAATTCTGATCATAAAGAAAGGTAATATCTACTCAAAAGTATAATTTCTGTACTTTGAAAATCATCTCAGCAAGAATTATCTTCCCCTATCAAATTGTAGCACTTGTCAAAATCAACTGTAAAGCGTCTCAAGTGCTCTTCTGAATCAACAAAACAGATGTATAGCGATGTGAGGTTGCAGGGAAAAGGAAATAGCTGTGAACCAGATGCCCATCAATGCCCTTAAACTCTTGAACCCACACTTAACACAGTAGACATGGCAAGTCTTTGGGACACTACTCATAAAAGGGAAGTACAAGGCTGATTTTAATGGTATGTAAAAATATGTAAAAATTAATTTCTTTCTGCTTTTGCTGCTAGATTTTTATCCTTTCTTTAGGTTCCCAAATAGACTGCAGATATGAAGCATGGCATTTTTTTGGTCTACTAGCAATTAGAAGAAATTTTCTTATAATGAAGTTTGAGAAATTAGAAGGTAAGGCTGTAGAAGACAGAAAGGGAGTAATTATTTTATCACAGGTAAATTTTTGCTTTCATCAATTTTTTTTCTCTACCTTACTGATCAGCTGCTCCTCCTTTTTACGTGACAGGAAACTAGCTTTTAGTACCAGCAGTTCTGGAGTCAGATGATCACGCTTAAATTCTACCTTTGCATTCCACTGTGTGAACTTGGGCAAGTTATTTAACCTTTCTATAACAACAACAACAGCAGCATGCCTGGCAGCCTTGTATGTAAAACAGATCAAACAACAGGACCTGTCTCATAGGATTGTTTTGAGGATTTAATGAGATAATACAGGCAAGGCACTGAAAATATTGCTTTGTTTCAGGTTTCTTACCACTGAAATATGATTTTTAGATTTCTGTCTCTTATCCTTCATTTATATTCAGACATTATGGTTCTTGTCTTGCCAAATCATAGTGACCAAATAATATTTACTAATGTGCCCTAGTAGACTATGAGATGTTACTACAATCTAAGACTACAACTTGAATCTTAAAAATTACATTAAGAATTTATATGCCTATTTTTTAATTGTAGTTTGAATGAAAGTTTACAGAGCAAATTAGACTCCATTCAGCAATTTATACACGTTTTGTCTCGTGACATTGGTTGAAATCCTCTCAACGCAACAGAACCCTTCCTGCTTCCTCCATGGGTTGCCCATCTCCATTCCTCCTCCCTCTTCTGTCACTCTCTGCCTTCTGAGTTTTGTTTTGTGGTCAAATTCTGCTTGTCTGCCTATTTCAATAGATACCAATTGAAGTAATCTCATTAGGCCAGCAAAATCTAGATATTCACTGTTTTTTGTTTTGTGTTGTTTTTTAACAATGTCAGCCAAGTGCAGGGCAAACAGCAGTGGTTGAAATAGGCCTAAGTCATATGGCTGATGGTAAGATTTGTGGGGTGCCATCCTATGCACATTAAGCGTGCATGTTGGTTTTAGAACTTATCCACTGTGTGAAAAGTGTCTCCATGAGACCAGTGTCTAAAGGAACGAGACTGGAAGATTTCCTTGGAGTCACTTACAGATAATACCAACTTTGAAAAACAGAAAACCACTATTCGAATTCCTCCTACCTTCCACTCCCTTTCTCTCAGGATTTTAGAGAGGGATTGGCAGAGTGGAGCATAAGGCCATGCCAGCAGTCTATGAAGGACCACTCAGAGACCCCTGTTTGAAACACAAAACACAAAAACACGGCCTCAAGAGCTACTTCCCCTCACTATTTCATGCTTATTTCTTCTCTCTTCATTACACACTCCTACTCAATATGTAAGACCCAAATAAATATTTACTTTTTTGTCTGTTATCTTTCCCAATTCCCACAGACAGACCTAGTTGTTACTTCCTTTGTGTTTCATTATGGTTATCTTTTCAATTGTATTTTGATTTATCATGTCTCTCTCTCCATAAGAATCCTAACTCTTCTAGGAAAACAGCCAATATTACTAATATTTAGCATAGTTCCTAGTATATGTTAAAAACCAAACCCAAACCCACTGCCATCAAGTAGATTCCAACTCATAATGACACCCTAGGAGAGAGTAGAAGTGTCCCATAAGTTTCCAAGTCTGTAAATCTTTATGGAAGCAGATTGCCTCATCTTCCTCCCACAAAGCGGCTGGTAGGTTCAAACAGCCAATCTTTTGGTTAGCAACTGCAAGTTTTAACAACTGCACCATCAGAGATCCCTTAGTACATATTGTTGTTAGGTGCTGTTGAGTCAGCTCCAATACACAGCAACCCTATGTACACAACATAACAACCCCCTGCCCGGCCCTGCACCAGCCTCACAAAACTTGCTATACCTGAGCCCATTGTTGCAGCCACTGTGTCAATCCATCCTATTGAGGGTCTTTCCCTTTTTCAGCTGACCCTCCATTTTACCAAGCATGATATCCTTCTCTAAGGAATGGTCCCTTCTGACAATATGACCAAAGTAGGTCAGACAAAGTCTGGCCATTCTTGCTTCCAAGGAACATTCCAGCTATACTTTCTCCAGGACAGATTTGTTTGTTGTTCTGGCAGTCCATGGCACTTTCAGTATTCTGTGCCAAGACCATAACTCAAAAGGAGTTAGGAACTCAATAAATGTGTACTGAGTGGGCAAACAACGTCTTTACTGATTTTTTTTTTAAGATTGCCAAGATGGAATATCATGATTGAACTCCTATTACATGTAAACAGGGTTGTTTTCATGGTACTTATCAAAGTCTTCTCTGTGTTAAACATCTTGATGCTGTCAGTCTTTATCTGTTTAAGCAGAAAGTTTGGCCAATGATTTGCTCAATAAATATTTATTGAATAAATAGATGAATGGTAGAAGAGTCTTTATTAATTGGACTTACATGACAAATGCTGGGAGCTCTGGTGGAGTAGTGCCTAAGACATTTGACTGCTAACCACAAGGCTGGCAGTTCAAACCCACCAGCCACCCCACAGAAGGAAGTCAGGCAATCTACTTCTGTAGTGATACTGCCTCAGAAACCCAAGAAAGGGTTGCTATGAGTCAGATCAGACTCAACAGCAGTGAGTTTGGTTTTAGTTTTTTGACTAATGCTAAAATATTAATTGAAAACTTTGTGTACAACTGAATTAACACATGTAACAGAAATCATAGCTGCCATTACATTTGTCACTTACAGGTAAAAACAACACTAAAACCTGTCAGTAGAAAAGGGCAAAGGATATAAACAGATTCTTCATAAAAATGTAAATGCAAATGATAGTAAAATAATAAATGATTTGATGGCAGTAGAAAGAATAAATGCAAATTATAATAAGATCCATTTTAATAGGTGAGCAATTTTAAAAATAATGTTAATACTTGCCAAGAGAATATAATTTCCCACAATTTTTTAAAAATAGCAAAATACATTAAGATGCTTAGAGTTATTTATACTATTTATCCAGTATTTCCAATTCTAGATTTTATCATATGAAAATAACACCAAAAGCATAAAAAGTTTTATACTTAAATAATCACAGTTCACTGAATTTCTGAAACTATGGAAAAGACCATTATAAAACCTTGTGCATAAAATATCACCTTCCGGTTTTAGATGTCAAATACAATTTGTTCTAAGATATTCTTAATTCAGTAATATTTTTAGGTACTCTTTTGCCTCACTTGTGTCATACATATTCGTGGAGGCCCTTGCTGTCTAGAAAACTATTCTCCCCTAGTGTTTATAAACACACACACAGACACATACACACACATATATGTTGTTGTTGTTGTTGTTAGGTGCCGCTGAGTCATTACTGACTCATAGCGACCCCATGCCCAGCAGAACGAGACACCGCCCGATCCCGTGCCAGCTCCATGATCCTTGCTATACTTGAGCCCATTGTCACAGCCACTGTGTCAATCCATCTCATTGAAGGCCTTCCCCTCTTCCATTGACCTTCCACTTTACCAAGCATGACATCCTTCTCCAGGGAATGATCCCTTCTAACAACATGACCAAAGTAGGTGAGACGAAGTCTGGCCATTCTTGCTTCCAAGGAGCATTTCGGGTGCACTTCCTCCAGGACAGATCTGTTAGTTCTTTTAGCAGTCCATGGTACTTTCAGCATTCTTCGCCAGCACCACAACTCAAAAACATCAACTCTTCTTTGGTCTCCCTTATTTATTGTCCAGCTCTCACATGCATACGAGGCGATTGGAAATATCATGGTTTGTGTCAGGCTTTCTAAGTCTTCAAGGAGACATCCTTGCTCCTCAGCACTTGAAAGAGTTCCTTCGTGGTTGAATTTCCCAATGCTACATGTCTTCTAATGTCCTGACCACTGCTTCTGTTGGCAGTGATTGAGAACCAAGCAATGTGAATTCTTTGACAACCCCAATCTTTTCTTCGTTTATTCTGATGCTGCTCATTGGTCCAGTTGGGAGGATTTTTGTTTTCTTTATATTGAGATGTAATCCATATTGCAGACTGTATTCTTCAACCTTCATCAGTAAGTGCCTCAAGTCATCCTCATTTTCAGCAAGCAAGGTTGTATCATAAGCATATCTCAGGTCATTAATGATTCTTCCTCCAATCCTGATGCCACATTTTTCTTCACATAGTCCAGCTTCTTGGATTATTTGAATAAGTATGGGGAAAGGATACAACCCTGATGCAATCCCTTCTGGATTTTAAACCATGTAGTGTTCCCTTGTTCTGTTTGAATGACAGCCTCCTGGTCAAGGTACAGGCTCCTCATGAGTACAATCAAGTGTTCAGGAATTTCCATTCTTCTTAATGTTATCCATAATTTGTCACAATCCACAAAATCAAATGCCTTTGCATACTTAATAAAGCACAAGTAAACATCTTTCTTGTATTCTTTGCCTTGAGCCAAGATCCATCTGACAACAGCTATGATATCTCTTGTTCCACAGCCTCTTCTGTATCCAGCTTGCACCTCTGGAAGTTCTCTTTCAATATACTGCTCAAAACGTTTTCAAATTATCTTCAGTTAGATCTTACTTGTGTGTGATATTAATGATGATACTCAGTAATTTCCACATTCTGTGGGATCACCTTTCTTTGGAATGGGTACAAATATGGATCTCTTCCAGTCAGTTGGCC
>NW_006921594.1:1455864-1480102 GCF_000298275.1 Orycteropus afer afer
CCAAGATTATCTTCTGTGTCTGTGTTAATTGGTTTCCCTTTTCTTTGTTGAAGAGGGTCTGTGCAATCCTTCTGCCTAGTCCGCCATCTTGCCCTGCCTCCTCATTCAATGTTTTGCCCTTAGAATCTTTCAATATTGCAACTAGAAGCTTAGTTTTTTTCCTCAATTCTTTCAGCTTAAGAAATGCCGAACCTGTTCTTTCCTTTTGGTTTTCTAACTCCAGGTCTTTGCACATTTCATTACAGTAATTGGCTTTGTCTTCTTGAGCTGCTCTTTAAAATCTTCGGTTCAATTCCTTTATCTTGTCATTTCTTCCATTTGCTTTAGCTACTTTCCACTCAAGGGCAAGTTCCAGAGTCTCTTCTGTTAACCATTTTGGTCTTCTCTTCTTTTGTTGTCTTTTTAGTGACCTCTTGCTTTCTTCATGATGATGCTCTTGATGTCATCCCACAATTCTTCTCATTTTCGGTCACTGATGTTCAATGCATAAATCTATTCTTTAGATGGTCTCTAAATTCAGGAGGGATATATTCAAGATCATACTTTGGCTCATGTGGATTTGTTTTAATTGTCTTTAACTTCAAGTTGAACTTGCAAATGAGTAGTTGATGGTTTGTTCCACAATCAGCTCCTGGCCTGGTTTTGGCTGAAGATATTTAGCTTTTCCATCCCCTCTTGCCACAGATGTAGTCAATCTGATTCTTGTGTGTTCCATCTGGTTAAGTCCACATGTACAGCTGCCGTTTGTGTTGTTGAAAAAAGGTGTTTGCAATGAACAAGTTGTTGGTCTTACAAAATTCTACCATGCGAGTTCCAGCATTATTTCTGTCACCAAGGCCAAATTTTCCAACTACCAGTAATTCATCTTTGTTTTCAACTTTTTGCATTCTAGTCACCAGTGATAATTAACACATCCTGATTCCATGTTTGGCCAATTTCAGACTGCATAAGCTGATAAAAATCTTCAGTTTCCTCATCTTTGGGTTTGTTGGTTGGTGCATAAATTTGAATAATAGTCATATTAACTGGTCTTCCTTGTAGGCGTATGGATATTTTCCCATCATTGACAGCATTGTAGTTCAGGAGAGATCTTGAAACATCCTTTGTGATGTTAAATGCCACGCCATTCCTTTTTAAACTGTCATTCCCGGGACAGTAGATCAGATGGTTGTCTGATTCAAAATGGCCTAAACCAGTCCATTTCAGCTCACTAGTGCCTAGGACAACAATCTTTATTCATTCCATTTCATTTTTGACAACTTCCAATTTTCCTAGATTCATACTTTGTACATTCCATGTTCCAATTATTAATGGATGTTTGCCACTGTTTCTCCTCAATTTGAGTGGTGCCACATCCACAAATGGAGGTCTCGAGAGCTTTACCTTATCCATAGGAGTAAGGCTGATTTTACTCTGATAATGCAGCTCTTGTCCATTCCTATTTTGAGAGCTTTCTATGCTAAGTGACTCATCTTCCTCCTCTGTATTGTACAATGTTTCCAGACTATTCCTAAAATTGAGCAGTAATGTATCAGACAGTGTTCCTTTCCTATTCATAAGGTTTTCCCTGGCCAATTCTTTGAGAAGTGGATGGCCTCTTCCTTCTTCCTAGTCTGTCTCAGTCTGCAATCTGGGCTGATACCTATGTACCATGTGCACCCCACTGGGTTTGAAACACCAGTGGCACAGTCTCAAGACTCACAGCAACATGTCACCACAGTAGGACAAACTGACAGACAAGTTTGTCTCCCTTAGCTGTTGGAAACCTTTCCAACCACCCTTACCTGGATCTCTGTGGCTGTCTCCTCACTCTGGCTTTGTCCCCTTGGCCTTTTCTGTCCTTTCTCTGCTTTTCCACCTTGCTGCTTGTGGGGCGTGGCCTGGTTTCCCTCTCCTCACCTGGATCCCTGTGGCTGACTCCTTGTTGTTAGATGTTGTCAAACGAGCTTCAACTCATAGTGACCCTATGTACAACAAAATTAAACTACTACTTTATTGTTCCCAAAGGTTTACCTTTAACATCACATTGCCATTTTCCCCCCACTCTTTCCACTGTTCTCTCTATTTGTAAGGAATACAACATAACATGGCTTCTACTGGGAGCTCTATGTAGAGCACCCCTAAGATTTCCTATAATTGGTGCCTGCCATGTTGGCACATTATGTAACTCAGAGCACAGAGGGTGTGTGTGTGCATCTGTGTGTCTGTGTGTGAATTAATGCATGTGCATGAGTGCATTTCTCTAAATCTGTGAGTGAACAGGAACATATGGGGGTATGTGCAAGTGAATGTGTGTGTGTGATGTGCAAGTGAATGTGTGTGTGTGATATACATAAGTGAATGTGTCTGTGTGAGTGGAAGTATGTGAATATGAATGCATGGGTAAATGTGAGTGCATGAGTGACTTGAGTGGTTTGTGTTATTGAAGTATGTGTGTATGTGTATGTGTGTTATGGAAAGTGTAACTGCAGGATTACAGTAATAATTTCTAGATAAGTATCTTCTTTACCAGGTTTAGTGTACTAGTAAAACTCTCAGAGTTTATAATTCAATTTTACACATTTATTGAGCATTTATTGTTTGAAAGACACAGTTCTATGGGTTGATAGAGAAATCTTTCTGTTTATGAAGTTAAAAGTATATTGGGAGTGTGGTAAGTAAATGAAGGGGAAAAAGCCAAGATCCAAACACATAGGGAAGCTGATAGGAGCCTAAGGCCTGCTTTAGATAAGATGGTCAGGCCCAGTTTTTCTGAGGAAGATGGCTTTAAAGCAAAGTTCTGCATATCAGAGTTATCCAACCAGAACACTGGACTGAACATTTTATATCATTAAGAACATTAGAAAATAGTGGATTTGCAGAAAAGACAGCAATCTAATTTGGTTGTGAGGGTTCAGAAAAAGGTCTCAGAAAAGATATGGCACTTGAGAAAGTTAGGACACAGGCAAGCAGAAACAGAAGGTGGAGGAATGAGAGGAGTTGTGGGAAGAGCCAAAGTGAAATAGCGTGAAAAAGCAAGGCAAGCCGGGGGAAAAAGGAAGTAGGCCATCTTTGTTGAAGCTTACGGTAGAATTTTGCCCGTTAAGTTGAAAAAGTGTATGGGGTCATATTGTGGAAGCTCTTAAATGTTTGTCTGGGTAATTGGTATTTGAAAGTAGTCAAAGTGGCAGCATTTAAAGCTCAGTGAAGGAGAATGACACAATTAAAATTATAATAATGAGAGCTGCCATTTATCAAAAAGCGACCCTGTGCCAAGTGCTTTATACAATATCTCTTTTTATATACTCCTCAGAAAGCCCAAGAAGTATATTATTACAGAAGAGTTTAATTGATGCTTAGTTACGTTAAGTAATCTGCATTAAAGTCACAAATCTGGAAAAAATTTGAACTGAGGTCTGAGAAGTGCTTGGAAGAAGGAAGGCCAGTTTAGAACCTAGTACCGTGGTTGAGTTGTAAGAGGACATAAATTAAAGTGGTGACCAAGGGCCAAGAAAAGACATGATGGAGACAGAGACATTTTGGATGCAAAATCTATAAAATTTGGAATCACTGAAGGTGAGAGGAGGAGGAATGAAAAAAAAGAATACAAATTTTTCAAGGATAAAAAATGCTGTGGTTATGATTTCAATTTTTAAATATTTGAGATTTTTACAATTATTCTTTTTATCTTTTTAAAAGAAATACATACTCAGTATTTGGAAATTGAAAAATAGTAGTAGAAGAAAGAAAAAAATTTCCTAATGTCCTAACACTCAATTATAGCCACTTAGGGATATTTCTGAACTTAAAAAGAAAAAAATAAAATAACATTTGGATATACATTTGAAGGATTATTTGAAAAATATTTTAACATGGCTGTTAGTTACTATAGTATAAGTAGAATTTTATAGCCTGATTTCTACATTTTCCATGGAGTTAGCATTGCTTTTCAGCTTTATTGCATAGACATTGCTAACATTTTAATGGCTGTATAATATTTCTTTATCTGGCTTTTCTTACTTAACCACTTATGTACTTTCCATTTAGATTGTGTTTGATACATTTTTCAAGGATAGCTTTTATGTGAAAACCTTTTTCCATTCCAAATTATATCCTTAGGATAGATTCTTAGAAAGGGAATTAACAAAAAAAGGATGGCCATTTAAAAATGCATGACAGATACTGCCAAAATGATTGTCACAGGGTTTTTTTTTTAAATTAAAATTCATGCCAACAATTTTTCAGAAGCATGTTTAACTGTACTTTCAAAAACAGTGGGTATTTTATTTGTAATGAGATGTTAACAAGGAAATTTAAGACTAGCATTTTAAAATAATTACTGACAGTGAGACATAAGGCAGACCCTACTGCAGAATTTGTGAGAGATAAGTTGTCAAGACATGGTTAGATGGTGAAACAAAATTAAAAACCACAAAAATGACCAGAATTACTGGTTGGATAAAGACTGGTGGACCTAGAGACTATGGCCCTGAGTTACCTTTTAAGCCTAGAAATGGACTCACTTATATGGATTGGCTCTCAGCCCAACAGCAGTAAGACCCACATATAGAACACCTACCCCAGGTTGATGTACCCACCTACTCTAGGGAGATGCACCCTTAGATCAAGCGGTCAAAGATACGAGAGAGGTAGCACTCATATAGAGGGAACGCTGGACAGACAGGAACACATGGATGAAAGGGCCCTAGGGAGGCGGTGGTCGTGGGGAGGAGAGGGCAGGAGAGTTTCTTAGAGTTGGGGAATGGTAATCAGGGCCACGAAACCAGATGTGCATGAATTGTTGAATGTAAAACAAGTTTGGGATGTAAATTTGCATCCAAAGCACAATTTAAAAAAAAAAAAAAGGCATGGTTAGATGACTTTTAAGCTTCTTACTTCCTTAGAAATTAAAAAAGAAAGAAATGTTGAGCAGATATGTGGAAAGAAGACTGTTAAGGATTTGGAGAGGGACTACTTCTGTGATGTGTATCTGACCCATTTTCCAGGAAAAAAGCTAGGATCCCTGCCCCTCATTTGTTTCATATCTTGCAAAATAAGCTTTTCAAGTGCTAGTTGGAAATCCTGTGATGATTCTGGCTCTGTTGGAGGATTAAGCGAACTGGAGTCTGATTCCTCTCTGAGAAACTCCAAGGTTGAGATGTTGGCTGGATACTGAAGAAGCCTGGATTCTTTCTCCAAGTTTCTTATGGGAACTAGAAAGAAGCCACTTGAGAGAGAGTAGTGGTTTTAGGCCAGCATCCCTGCATGTGTGAACAGACTTCATCAAAGAGAACTGGAAGGTGTGGTTAGATTCCTTGGGTGATGGGAGGAGGAGAATCAGCAGGTTCAGAGAGATGCATTCCTTCGTGGTTTTGCGGGAGGGAGACATACAACCTCAGCACAGGCGTCTAAAGCACCCAAATATGCTGCCAAGAGAGAAATCAAGATATAAACATTTTCCAGAACCAGAGGGCCAGCCAAGAAAAGAGTATTTTTCAGTCTTTAGAAAGTATTTTTGGTAACCTTTTGCCTTTTTACTCTCCAACCAAGAGCAGGGTAAGAGCTTGCTCCACCAAGTATATTTACAAGGACAGTGAGAGATCAAATGCAGGGAGAGGTGAATCCCGCTGCTCTGTTTCCATTTGCATTTTTTCAATAACTTGTGAATTTTAAGAATTATGACAGTTTGGTTGATCAGTCATATTTCTCTTTTAAGTATCAATAAAAATAATTATAAATTTGTAATGGCAAACTCTTGTTTGTATCCTAATCTAAAATATCTAATATGTTATGAAGCTGTTATGATTTCTATTTCATTAACATAACATTTCTTTCAAAGAGTGGCTAGAGAAGACAAAATAAAATATTATAATGAAAAGGGCAAAGACTTAGAGTTAGAAAATCAAAAGGGGAAAACACACTTGGCAGTACTCAAGCTGAAAGAAATGGAAAAAAAAATCTTAAAGCTCAAGTTGCAATACTGAAGGGTTCTATGGGTAAAATACTGAATGATGCAAGAAACATCAAAAGAAGATGGAAGAAATACACAGAATCATTGTACCAAAAATATGTGGTCAACATTCAACCACTTCAGAAGGCAGAATATGGTCGAGAACCAATGGTATTGAAGGAAGAAGTCCAAGCTACTCTAGAGGCATTAGCGAAAAACAAGGCTCTAGGAACTGACAAAATACAAATAGATGTTTCAACAAACAGCTACAATGCTGGTAGCACTCATTCATCTATGCCAGGCAATTTAGAAGACAGCTACCTGGCCAA
The DNA here is from genome assembly GCF_000298275.1 of Orycteropus afer afer. Lineage (NCBI taxonomy): Eukaryota > Metazoa > Chordata > Mammalia > Tubulidentata > Orycteropodidae > Orycteropus > Orycteropus afer. The sequence goes on from NW_006921594.1 coordinate 1,462,123, forward strand.
CTGATTGGAAGAGATCCATATTTGTACCCATTCCAAAGAAAGGTGATCCAACAGAATGTGGAAATTACTGAACAGTATCAGTAATATCACATGCAAGAAAAATTTTCCTGAAAAAAACTTCAAAAATGGTTGCAGCAGTACATTGACAGGGAATCGCCAGAAATTCAAGCTGGATTCAGAAGGGGATGTGTGGCAAGGGATATCATTGCTGATGTCAGATGGACCCTTGCAAAAAGTAGAGAATGCTACCTGTGTTTTATTGACTATGCAAAGGCATTCAGTAGTGTGGATTATACAAATTATGGACAACATTGCAAAGAATGGAAAATCCAGAATACTCAATTGTGCTCCTGAGCAACCTGTTCATAGATCAGTTTGAAGAGGTAGTCATTCAAAAAGAACAAAGGGATATCAGGTGGTATAAATTCAGGGAAAATATGCATCAGGGTTATATACTTTCACTATACTTATTCAAACTGTATGCTGAACAGATAATACAAGAAGCTAGACTGAAGAAGAATGAAGTGTCAGGATTGGAAGAAGACTCTTTAACAACCTGCAAAATGGAGATGCTGTGTCATCTTCCTTATTGAAAGGGAAGGGGACTTGAGGCACTAACTGATGAAGATCAAAGACTATAGGCTTAGTATGGAATATACCTCAACATAAGGAAAACAAAAATCCTCACAATTGGACCAATAAGCAACATGAAGATCAATGGAGAAAAGATCAAATTTGTCAAGGCTTTCATTGTACTTATTTCTACAATCAATGCCTATGGAAGCAGCAGTCAAGAGATCAATCAAATGATATGTTGCACTGGGCAAATTTGCTGCAAAGACCTCTTTAAAGTATTAAAGAACAAAGATACTACTTTGAAGACTAAAGTGAGCCTGACATAGCCATGGTATTTTTGATGGCCTCATATGCATGTGAAATCTGGACAATGAATAAGGAAGACTGAAGAACTAACAAGTTTGAATTATGATGTTGGAGAAGAATAATGAATATACCATTGACTGCCAGAAGAATGAACAAGTCTGTCTTGGGAGAAGTCCAGCCAGAGTGTTCCTTAGAAGCCAGGCTGTTGAGACTTCATCTCTCATACCTTGGTTGTTATCAGGAAAGACTATTGCCTGGAGAGGAATATCTTACTTGACAAAGTAGAGGGTCAATGAAAAGAGGAAGACCCTCAATAACGTGGATACCCACAGTGGCTGCAACATGGGCTCAAGCATACCAACAATTGTGAGGATGGTACAGGTCCAGGCAGTATTTCCTTCAGTTGTGTACTGTGTGGCTATGATTGGAACTGACTGGACAGCACCCAACCACAATAACAACATAGTTTTCATATACAATGAATCTCAACCTAGCTATAGCAAAAATAACAAATTTCTATTTAAAAGAGTGGGAAGCCTTCAGAGGAGTTCAAGGCAATGTAAGATTAAAATAAGGGTAGGATATTGAAAAGCATACCAAAATTTAACATCAGAAGAGCACTGGAAATCTCCAACTTTGTCTATTACCAACTATGTGACATTGGAAGAATAATGTAGCATTCAATGTTCAGGTATCATATATATGAAAATGCACAGAGCTATTGTATAGTATAAAAGGAAATTGCAAATGTGAGGTAAAATGGAATTTTCTGTCCCTTGGCTTTCTAACCCCATTCTCCTTCCATGTTTCCACCTTACTGTCACTCCCTGTTTGTACGGAGGAGTAGCTGTAGTAAGATAAAGACACAGAATTTATCAGCATAATAGCATTAAAACTATTTTAAACTAGACAGGAAGTATACAAGCAAAATGAAAAAAAAAAAAAAAAACTTTTGATATCTCCTGAAGCACCTCACTAGGATTGTCTGGGAAAATATTTCAAGTTTTGGAAAGGTCCCCCAAACATCACACATTATCGGCAAGGAAAATAAACAGTGATTTCCTAAACTCGGGCAGTGTCTCTTTCCTCTCTCCTCCACCTACCACCTGGAATGCAATGTGGAACCAGTAATTATTTCTTCAGCAGTGCAAATTACCTTTGCCTTTTATTCCCACACTATCTTAAACACAGGGTTCCTTTCATGTTATAGCCAGAAGGGTTAGCTTGTTAAAAACTTGCCCCCCATCCTCCAAAGTGCCATTCAGGGATCTACTCATGCAACTCTCATTAATGACAAAGACCTGTGTCTAAAGGAGTGTGTAAAACCCCAGAGAGTGTGAAAATTCAAAGGGTTACTGAGGCTAAACCATCTTATCTATAGGTGAACCTTCTGGGTCATGGTGGATTCACCCCAGTGAAATAAAGTACAGAATTTTCCCTGTGCCCGGGTCTCCTGAGCGATGCCAAAATGCAGAGCCTTGAATCACCCCCCATGCTGAATACAAATCACCCAATAAAGCAAATAGAAGCTCTCCAAAGCTGTATCATCCATCATAACAATTGTTTAGCCCCATTCAAAAAAAAATAAGTATGATGCCAGTATGGTGGTGGAGTTAAATATCTACATTTACAAAGAATTAAAAATAATTGCTTAAAATCAGATTGCAGATTACTTTCTTTCAATGTCTCTTCAAAAACTATTCCATAAAATTAAAAGTTCACCTCCAAAATCCATGTATGTTCCAATCTTCTTTACTTAACTTTAATATGTATGTAGGCTTTATTCATGTAGTTTTACAGGGGTGAGGATTTTAAAGAAAATATTTCTATTAACTTAGATATTGCAGAACTATGAAGGACTGGTTATTCAGACCCTTGATTAAAACAATACTTCCAGGTTTGAGGAGTTTTATACTCTACTGGAAAGCTGAACAAAAACCCCGTAATTTAGTTCTGCAACATTACTCAGTTTAACTGGCACTTTATGTTCTCCCATGTTCAAATGCGAACGGGGAGAGAACATTCCTCATCCATCGGAGGACACAGACTGTATTTTGTTAGGATAGTCGTCTTGTTATGTCCCATTCAGCTCAGCCCCATTAAGCTTTTGGGCCTAGAATTGCTGCTTGCTGCCAGGATTAATATCTCAGTATTTTTTTCCCTTTAGTTTATGGTTACTTTTCAAGAATTAAATGATCATTCAGAAAGTTGGCTTCAGTTTATGAGCTGTTAAACCTATGGTAGATCTGATACAGCAAAAGCAAAAGCATAAAAGTTATTAGTAGTAACTTTCCATTGCAGACATTTGCTGCTCTTTTTCTTTTTTTTCACATCTTACATTAATAGGAACAAGGCCTGCCCCCAACCCCTGGCACTAAAGGAATGCTAATCCAGTAAACCTCCCCCCTTATTTCCTCCTTTAATGATGCTGTCTTCCACATATGTTAATTTTCTTTTTCTCCTCCTGTTATATTTATTCTACAAGTGAAGGCAAACCATGGTAAGCTATGGTAATAAATTCTCAATAAATGAGCAAATATAATGGAATAAAAAAAGGATTTTTGTTTTGTTTTCAAGATTCTCTTTATGATCGTTGCTGAAATGTGCCCAATTGACCACCCTAGAAATTAAAAATCTGTAGTACACAGAGTGGATTCAGCAATTGGCAGGAACACAAGTGATGATCATCAGCAACCAGTATTTGTTGAACTAGATTTTAAGTGTCTCAGCTAGTCCAAATGTCAACTTCTTTAGGGAATGAATAAATACTTAAGCTCATACTATGTGTTAAATTAAATGGAAATTGATGACTGAATGAATGTGTGAATTAATATAAATGCCCAATGTGTTTAATTTGTTTACCTTATTGCTTGTTATGTATTCCCAATTTCTAACTTAAAGCCGGTTCTGGAAACTAGTATTATTTTCTCAAAAAACACTTTAACAATATTTGGCTGCTGTGCCACTCACAAATGAAAATAGATGCAAAAACAAAACAATTGTCTTGCTGTACCTGCATGTTTCCAGGGAATAAGAGCAAAACATGACATTTATTCAATGGGTAAATTCCTCATATGTCCATTATGTGTAAAGGTTGCATAATTGAAGGGCATTTTTCCTACTTCTATATGTGGTTCACACTTGCCTTTCTTGAGAACACTTTTTTAATTCAAAATAATCTTATTTATGGTCTTCAAATTGGAGAAGAATTTGAGAATATTTAAAACAGTAAAAAATAACCATTTTGTTGCAAATTGTCTTAAAATCTAAGGTCTCATTAAGTACTGTATTGTTTTGTTTGAACTCATCCATAAGTTCTAGCTCACTGATGTTTTAAAAGTTTTTGAGACCCACTGTCGCTATACAGCTTTATCATCTCTGCAAATGCCTGCTTCTTGGTCAGTTGATCTTGATCCTTTTTTTTTTTGTTTTGTTTTGCTACAACTGTAACATATATTCCACCATGTGAATTGAAACCAATTGTTGGTGTATGCTTTCTCTACTAGACTCAGAGATCATTGAAGGAGGGGTCTTATTCTGAGGCATCTTTGTAAATTCATCCTCATAGCCTTGAACAGTACCTGGTAAACTATGGACATTTAATTAATAAATAAGTGTGTCTTAGGACAACATCTGTCCCTTCCAATCATCACTACCACTTACATTTCATTCTGTGCTTAAATTGTTTGACAGACTCAAAACTTTGGACTGTTTTGAGGAATAACTTAAAAAAGTTTTCCCTGAGCAGATATTTTCAGATTTGGGTACACTTGGCTTAACTGTCTTAAATAAGCAAATAGTTTTCAGAGAACAAGGCTACCAGCCAGCCCTCATTGGCAGGGACTAAACTCTAATGAGGTCTGGCCGTTCTCCTGAGCCAACAGTCCTGTCTGTCTGTTTCCATTTGTGGCAAAGTTCTTTCTCTTCATCATTCTGTGCTCTTATTTGTTTTCCAGTTTCTTTTTTCTTACATTCCTGATATCAGCCAAACAAAGTTGTTCCATTTCCTGTCAATTTTAATATAATATTTTTATAGGATACTTGTGGACATCAGTTTATTTTTTTTCATCTTCCCCACTAGCTAAGTCATTCCTCTTACTTTCAGTCTGTAAAGAAAAATTCCACTCCGCTCGCTACTGTTTTTGGGAATATCCTTCTCTATCACAAAGAACTTATAGTATAGAAAAGCAGATGGATATGTACATAAATTATTATACTGCAGTCCTGATAAGAGCAAGAAGTGAAATATGTCAAGGTACTTAAGCATGTGGAGGAGGGAGAGAGATGACTGCTGCCTAGAGGGGTCAAGGAGTGACTCTAGAGTTTATCAGACAAACCATATGGCAAAGGCCATTCCAGAAAGTCTGCAGCACATGTCAAGACATGGAGGCATGAAAGAGCACATCATGGGGACCTGCAAGAAGTCTGTACCTTGGTAGCATGTGGCATGTATTTGGAAGTGGTGTGAGACATAGTGGAGGGGTTAAAAGGGTTCAATAATTAGAGGGTTCATATAGTTGGATATTTGTTTTAGAAAGTTAACCCTGATATCAAGGTATAAACTAAATTAAGAAGGATGAGAATCATCAGTAAATCTGGAAGCATTATGAAGTGAATGTCAAAGCACTTAAAGAGAAAATAGTAAAATAGAAGGTTTAGGGGATTAACCATTTTCTATCTTGGAGAAAGGAGAACACTTGAAGGGCTAGAAATTAGGGGGAAGGACAAGATCTCCAGAGAATAACTGGCACAGTAAGGGAGATGTTGGATTTTATTATAGAGTACTGAGTATGTGTATATAACTGAGTAGGCTGAGTGTATACATATGCCCACATACATATGAAAAAGGTCACCGAATTACACAATAATGCAAATGAGCAGCTCTGAATTGCTCTGTGCCATACTATATGGGAAGAATATATGTGAGAAATAGACAAGAAAAGATCGCTGATTTTCAGGAGTTGGGGACTAACCAATATGAATCTAAAACCAGTATCAAATAAGTTCTGAATTGCAGATTTTAATATTGTGGGACTTCAGAGAGAAGTCAGTTTTCATGAAAGATGCCAGATGTGTAAAGCTTGGAAGGAAGTGAAGGTATAACATTTAAGCCCGAGGGAATCATGGGAGTGAAACAGAGAGAAGGGGTACAACCTAACTCATTTGTGAAAGAGGGGACTGGCCAGAACATGGAAAAAAAAAAAAAGAAAAAGAAAAAGAAAACACCTCACTGCCGTCCAGGCGGATCCAACTCAAAGCAATCCCTCCTTGTATTTCCAAGGTGGTATCACTACAGAAGTAGATTACCTTTCTTCTGAGAAGTGGCTGATGGGTTTGAACTGCCAGCCTTCTGGTTAGCAGTCAAATGCCTTAGGCATTACACCACCAGAACTCCTGGACAGAACATGTTGTTGTTGTTGTTATGTGCCGTTGAGTCAGACCTGACTCAGAGAGATTCCTCCTTGGATTTCCGAGGTGCTATCACTACAGAAGTAGATTGCCCAAAATTCCTTCCAAGGAGTGGCTGGTGGGTTTGAACTGCCAGCCTTCTGGTTAGTGGTCAACTCCTTATAACAGGTATAAAATCCACAGAGCATGTTGAAGAACAGTAAGGAAAGTTTGCACAATTGCAATGAGAATGGATTACAGAGACAACTTCAGAATTCAGATAGGGCAATGAGAATGGATTATAGAGACAACCTCAGAATATGGATGGCATGGAGAAATGATGAAGTTGGGCATTGGGGAGGCCTAAACCTTTGTCCTTCATGACATAGAGCGGTGCCATGATGAAGATGGCCTTGCAGGACACTGGTCTGGGGCACATGATTGTGATGGATTTGCAAAGCCAAAGGCAACCTATAATAGGGATCATGAATCATCCCATCATCTTGGCAACTCCAGACCACTCAATCCTTCCTTTTGCCCACTTTTTGAGTTTAGACTTTGTTCTTAATACTTTTTTAAAGCATGTACATACACCCACTTCCTGGAGGAGAGGAGGACCTGAGTTTTATGACACTACACAGAAAGATCCTACTACTAGGTGTGAAGGTTCTTGCTAGCGATTTCTTATGACATGACCTGCCATTTCTTTACTTCCTTGCTTCTCTGATGAATTTTAAAAAATCAGTTATCATGAAGTCACTTCTGACTTGGAGCAACCCCGTATTTGTCTGTGTAAACTGTGCTCCATAGGGTTTTCAATGGCTGATTTTTTGGAAGTAGATCACCAGCTCTTCCTTCTGAGATGGACTCAAACTACCCACCTTTCAGTTAGTAGTCAAACGTGTTAAATGTTTACACCACTGAGGTGCAATACTTATATTGAAAAATAAAAAGTAAATAGTAACTATTTAGTACTGACACAAGATGAACACACAATAAATATTTTCTGAATTATATAGTAGGTTAAAAAAAAAAAAAACTATGAAAATTTAGAGAAACTTCATCATTGTTGAGGCCGCAAACTTCTTTGTTCTTCTGGGCATATGGCTCAATCTTCAGGCAGACGCATCAACTCCTGCTACCAAACTGTTCTAACATATGTTGTAACAACAAACAACAGACTGATTTCAACAGTGACACAGAAAAGTCAAGTTTGCTTTTGAGCATTACCTTTATAACACTTGGCTTTCATATAACAGTTTTTCAAGCTTCATTTAGTTGGTATTAAAGAGCCCAGTGTTTTTATAATATGTATGGAAAAATAATTCCAGTCATGCATGCTGAATTTGTTGAGTAAATATGTATAGTGGAAAGAAGTAACATATTAGGTCTGGTTTTAGTCTGAGGCCTGGCAAACAGTAGCATACTTTGTGAAGTCCTAGCTTTAAGAAGTGAATTCAGTCTTGGCAATCTATGCTTTCTGGTGGCATTGCCATGCTGCCAGGGTGCTCTTGAAGAGCTGACAAACAGCTCCAGTAAAACAACACCCAGTGTTTCCCAAAACAGAGAATTTCAAAAGGGAAACGAAACAGCAGCATATTGAAAGAGGCAATTGCTATCAATTATATCCCAAAGACTTAAGGCTACATATGGAAAACACGGATGAAGCAATAAAGAGTAAGGAGCAAGGAAACAAAATCACTCAGCTAACATTTAAATGGAAAACTAACTGTATTTTTGAAGCTAAATTCAGCCTAGTGTTCTGAATCTGGCCTGGGTTTGTGTTTTGTTTGGCCTCGGTGTTTTGAAGGCAACATGACTATCTTCAGCATGGTATTTTTCTCACTGCTCTGTGTTCTCCAACACTCTCTCCTGTCTTGATCACATTACTCTTGATTCATTTATGCACCTGCTGACACCTGTGTTGTTAGGTGCTACTGACGCAGTTCTGACTCACAGTGACCCTGTGTATCACAGAACAAAACACTGCCCGGTCCTTCCTGTGCCATCTTCACAATCATTGTCATGTTTGAGCTCATCATTACATACAGTTGTCTCAATCCAGTTCGTTAAGCATCTTCTTTTTTCTTTTTTTTTTTTCTTTCCCTGACTGTCTGCCTTACCCAGAAAGACACCTTCTCCAGGGACTGATCTCTCTGGATAACATGTCCAAAGCATGTGAAACAAAGTTTCTCCAACAACACTTCTAAGGAGCATTCTGTCTATATTTCTTCCAAGACAGATTTGTTTGTTTAGTTTTAAAATTATTGAAAGAACTTTATGTTTAAGGTTCAATGTTGGTGATCCATTACATTAGGAAACCAAATGAGGGTAATGAGAAATTACTATAGCTTTGACATCATAGTCTATACAGGACACTGTAGGGGAAGGCAGCATAGTGTCTAAGGCACTTGACTGCTAACCAGAAGGTTGGCGGTTCAAATCCACCAGCCACTCCTCAGAAGGAAGGTTGGGCAATCTACTTCCATAGTGATACTGGCTCGGAAACCCAAGGAGGGGTCGCTATGAGTTGGGACCAACTTGATGGCACATAACAACACAAACAACTTGAAATATTCTTCCTGACAATTAATATGACATTATTATACTTAAATTTGTCATTCTTGGCATAGTAGACCATATGATTGTCTGATTCAAAATGAGCAATATCGGTCAATTTCAGCTTACTAGAGCTGAGGATATCAATCTTTATTTGCTCTCTTGCATTTTCATTTGAATTTGCAACACCTAAAATAAGTTTTGAAATTTCTGTAAATAGTAGAATACCACTGTAATAGAAGTAATTTGGTGGCGAGAGACTTGAGACAAAATTTGAATCCAATAATTTATTAACTATGCAATGAATCTCCCTGAACATCATTGTTCTCAGCTTAAAATAGGAGACTAAATATAAAGGTACCCACTAAGCTTACCACACAGGCTAAATGTGGACCTCAAACAAGAGAAATTAATTTGGTAACTGTAGAGCTCTATAGTTATTATTTTGTTTCAAAAAGAACTTTATTTCTTGCATTCTTTAATTTTACATAAATGCCAGTGTTCAATGCCATAGTGTTCAACTCTAGGAACACTATGCCCGGACTCCTCCAAGTTGCTGTTCCTATGCCAGTTGTTCTGGTTACCTAGTGCTGCTCTGACAAGAATATACAACAAATGGGATGGCCTTAACAAATAGGAGTTTATCCTCTTACAGTTCAGGAGGCTAGAAGTCCAAATTCTTAGTGCCAGGCTCTAGGGGCTGGGTGAAAGGCCCTTGATCTTGGGCTTCAGCTCTGCCTCTTGCTCCCCACCCACAGAAGCTAGAGGCATCTCTTCATTCAGGCAGCTAGTGGCTGCTGAGGCTAAGCTAACAACCCCAAGGTCAACAAATAGCACAGTCCCGATCTTACCAAACCACATGGCAGGCCATTAATTTAAGTCCATTGCATGTCTTAAGGTCAGCAAAGCATGGCAAGCTGCTGAACAATGACACAGCTCCATGCAGGGTCCAAGCGTGCCATATGCTGGAGACCATTCCCAATGCTGCTTCTTATATATGGGAAGCAGACCACATATCCAAAGCAGCTACTCAGCTGCTCCAGTAGATTCCACCATGGAGTTAATTACCAATCTCATCATGGGGAATAACTACATTCAGTTGCCAACCACTCAACCAGGCCCAGCCAAGTTGACCCACAGACTTAACCACCAACCAGTCATTCTCAAACTTGACTGCACATTGGAATCAGTGGTGCAACTTTGAAAAACAGTGATGCTAGAGTCACCTGCCCAATAATTCCAAGTTAATTGGTCTGGGAGTGGCCTGGGCTTTGGAGTTTTTTGTTATGTTTTATTTGGTTTTTCTAGTTGATTTTCATGAGCAAAGATTAAACTATGAATGAATTGCAAAGTTAGTCAAAATTGATTTAGTCATTCTCAGCCCACATTGTAATAAAATAGCTACAGCAGATGTTGGTGGTTAGCTGTTGCATCTTTTAGATCAGTAGTTCTGAAAGTGTGGCAGGATCATACCACCTGGTATGATAGGCTGAATAATGACACCTTCCCCTCTTCCAAAGATCCCCATGTCCTATCCTTAAAATTTGTGAGTATGTTACCTTGCCCATCTATGCCAAGAAATTTGCAGTAGGACTTTGCAAGTGTGATTGAATTGGGGATCTTCAGATGAGGAGATTATTCTGGATTACCCTTGTGAGCCCAAACTAATCGCACAGGTCCTTATAAGAGGGAGGCAATAGAGTTAGAGTCGGAGAAAAGATGTAAGGACTAAAAAAAAGTTCAGCAAGGAGAGAAGGTACTATGCTCTAGCTTTGAAGGTGCAGGAAGGGGCTATAAACCAGGAAATGTCTGTCAAAAAGGCGAGGAATTGGATTCTCCCTAAAACCTCAAAGGGAACCTGGCTCTGCCAGTATTTTAATCTTTGCACTATAAGACACCATTTTGAAAATATGTTCCCCAGAGATATGACAAATGTATGTTGTTTTAAGTTTGTGGTAATTTGTTACAGCAGGAATAGGAAAACAATACACTTTACAATTTGTTACAAATGTAAGTTATTGGGCCCTGCCCCAGATCTACTGAAACAGGTCTCTGCGGGGAATGAGGACAATCATTCATGTTTTGATAAGATTTCTAGATCCTTCTGTAATCTTAGAGAACCACTACTTTAGATTATGGTGTTTAATAAGTCCCCTATACCCTGAATTTGATTTATTCTGAAGTAGAAGAGTCTATCTATAGAATTCATTGCCCATTACAAAATGTTTTACATCATGGTATAGATTGAAAATAATCCTGTGAAATAAGCATTTAGACTGAATATAGTCAGGAGAAGATTCCCAATGTCTAGTACGCCAAGCAAAAGTCAGCAGTTGGAACTCACTGGCAGCACTAGGAGAGAAAGGTGAAACAGTTCTGTTTCAGAAAAGATTCACAGACTTGGAAAACATATGATGCTGTTTGAGTCTGTGATATAGGGTCAGGGAAAGAGAGGAAGACCCTCAATGAGATGGATTGACACAGTAGCTGCAAAACTTGGCTCAAACATAGCAATGATTAGGAAAATGCTGCAGCAGTTCATTCTGTTGTACATAAGGTCGCTGAGTTGGAATGGACGCGATGACAACAGGTTCCAATGGGTTAGCCTGACTGCTGAGCATATACCAATGTGTGTTGTAGGAAAATTCTGATCCTTAGTACAGAAACTACAGATTTAACACATCCTTTTTCGGTGAGCACACAATTGCTATATCAATAGACATCCTTCTCATTATAGGAGGCTTTGAGGAAAAGGCAAAGTCAACCTAACAGTCCCAAATCCTAACTTCTTTTCAGTTCCTATGCCTTTCTCACAAGAAGCTACATTTTAACTTGGAATGGAACAGATAGTATATATTCATAACCTTTAAAAATCCATGCATTGCATAGAGAGTGGGGACGTAGAATTTACATTTTAACAAAATGTTTGCAATTTCTAAATACCTGAATTGACTACTGCCCAGTGAGTGGAAACCATGTGCAACCTGTAAATGTTGGAACTGTTCTGGTGCTTTGATTCTCATAATAAAAACTTTGAGCAGCACTACATCTGTTCCCTAAAGTCTATCATATTCCTCTGTGTCTGTTTAAACTGTCGGCAAGTTTGCACATGGTTTTGAAGAGTAGGCGCCTCTCTGTGGGGAGCAGCATGCAGATGACTGATTCATATTCTCGAGGTTTCTGATGTACTGAAAGTCAAAAGTTTCCACTTTGACATTGAATGGTGACTAGTTTAGCTAATAGAATATTACCAATCTCTCAGCCCTTGAAACTGTCTGTACATGAACTTCTCATTCAACCCAACTGGAGACTCTACATTTGTCACTTGAACCTAAGTACAATCTTTCTAAAAATATTGAAGTCACTTCCTCTCCTGTTATTTATAGCCCTGTCTGTAATTTCTTCATCAAACTAGTTAACCACATTTTATCATACTTTAAAAAATATGGTGTGAGTATCTAAAGTTCAAGGAAGTATAACAATCGGTTGAAAAATACTCACCCGACAAGTAATCATACACTCTTGTGTCATCTGACATGCAATGAACAAGCTGACGAATGAGTCGGGATTTAAATGGTAATTATCATTCATCATTATAATAGACTTATTAATTCATAAATTCTTGGTAAGCCAATTTTCTATAAAAAGGTTAATAATAAAAGTGGAAAAAGAAAAAAAATAGCCCCAATGTGATAAAAAATGTAAGAGCTAAAATATCTTTACTGCCATATATCCCTCCTAATTATCTAGTGGTTTTATATTAAAATGTTGCTTAATAAAGAACTACATTTTCTCAGCATTTGAAAGAACAGAAAGTATGATTTCTAGTATTATGCACCCCCTCACTCTCCTCTCCTTGAACTGGCATAAATATCAGAACTAACCAAAACCAAACTGAACCCATTACCATCAAGTCATTTCCAACTTATATCGACACTACAGGACAGAGTAGAATTACCCTATGGGGTTTCCAAGGCTGTGATCTTTATAGAAGTTCCCTGCCACCACGTCTTTCTTCAGCAGAGTTACTGGTGGGTCCAATCCCCAACCCTTTTGTTAGCAATTGAGTGCTTAACCGCTGCACCACTGGGGCTCCTTATAAAAAAAGTGAGCTGATATTTGAATAGGTTTGCTTTGGTTTTGAGTTAATATAATACCAAATAAACAGAGATGCTTTTTAACAGTGCTCCTTATTTTTAGTAAATAGCAAAGTATAACACTTTACGTTGTCTAATGACCTAAATCTTGATTATTCAGAGTATCAGTTTACATACATGTACTGCAAAATTATATGAATAAAAAAGACAAATTAAGCTAAGCATAAGCATGATTAAGTCTGTTTAGCTGCGAGATAAAATCAGCAATGTTGACATAGAAAGCCTCAAAAGAAGACAGAAGAAATACATGAAGTCACACTACCAAAAGAACTGATTGACATTCAACTATTTCAGGAGGAAACATATGATCAAGACCCAATAGTATTGAAGGGAGAAGTTTGGTTTGGTCTTGAATTAATATAACTAATTGAATTAATATAATATCAAATAAACAGTGAAGGCACTGTCAAAAAATAATGTCCTGGGAATTGATGGATTACCAATTGAGATGTTTCAACAAGTGGATTCAATGCTGGAAGTATTCACTCATCTTTGCCAAGAAATTTGGAAGAGAGCTACCTGGCCAGCTGACCAGAAGAGATCCATATCTGTGCCCATTTCAAAGAAAAATGATCCAGCATAGTGCAGAAGTTATCAAACAATATCATTAATGTCACATGCAAGTAAAATTATGTTGAAGATAATCTGAAAATGGTTTATTCCTAACATCAACAGAGAACTGCCAGAAATTCAAGCCAGTTCAGAAAAAGATGTGGAATGACAGATATTGCTGAAGGCAGACAGATACTAGCTGAAAGCAGACAATACCAGAAAAATGTTTACCTGTGTTTTATTGACTATGCAAAGGTATTCAGCTTCATGGATCATAACAAATAAAGGATAACATTATGAAAAATGAGTACACCAAAACACTTAATTGTATTCATAGAGAACCTGCACCTAGACAAAGAGGCAGTTGTTAAAACTAACAAGGGACTATTGGGTGGTTTGACATCAGGAAAGGTGTGTGTCAGGGTTATATCCTTTCCCCATACTTATTCAATATGTATGCTGAGCAAGTATTCTGAAAGGTGGCCTGTATGAAGAAGAAAGCAGCCTCGGTTTTAGAGGAAGACTCATTACAAACCTGTAATATGCAAATTCAACAAGCTTTCTTGTTGAATGAGAAGAGGACTTAAAGTCTTTACTGAGGAAAATCAAAGGTGACAGCCTTCAGTATGGATTACTCCTCAACATGAAAAAATTAAAAATCCTTATAACTGAACAATAAATAATATCATTATGAATGAAGAAAATATCGAAGTTGTCAAGGATTTCGTTTTACTTGCATCCATAGACAACAGACAGGGAAGTAGCAATGAAGAAATCAAAGGATAGCATTGGGCCAATCTCCTGAAAAAGAAACAAAAACAAAAACAAAAAGCTGTTTTAAGAGTTAAGAAGCAAAGATATCACTTTGAGAAGTAAGGTGTGCCTTACTCAAGTATTTCTAATTGCTTCATAGGCATGAGAGCTCTGGTGTTTCAGTGGTTAAAGCGTGTGGCTGCTAACTGAAAGGTGAGTGGTTAGAACCCCAGCTGCTCCACAGGAGAAAACTGTTGTAGTCTGCTTCCATGAAGATTAAAGCTTGGGAAACCCTATGGGCAGTTGTACATTGTCCTACATGGTCACTATGAGTTGGAATGCACTTGACGGTAGTGAGTTTGTTAGTTGGGTTGGTTTTTATTTGTACTCAAAAATTGGACAATGACTAGGGAAGACTTAAGAAAAATTGATGCATTTGAACTAGAGCGTTGATGAACAAATCTGTCTTGAGAGAAGTACAGTCAGAATGCTCCTTAGAAGTGAGGATGGCAAGACATTCCCCATACTTTGGACATGTTATCAGAAGGGCAAATCCCTGGAAAGGACATCTTGCTTGATAAAGTAGAGGGTCAGTGAAGAAGAGAGAGACCCTCAAAGAGATGAAGTGACCAGTGGCTGTGACAATGGGCTCAAGCACAGCAATGACTGTGAGGATAGCACAGGAGAGTCAGTGTTTCCCTCTGTTCCACATAAGGTTGCTAAGGGTTGGAACCAACTTGATGGTACCTAACTACAATGTTGACATCGATTTCAATAACATTACCCCCCAAAATTAATAGTATATTCTATTCCTTAATAATGCTCTACAAGGAAATGCAACAAAGAGAAACAAGTACAGAAAACAAACAAACAAATAGAATCAGCTCTAAAAGCTGCTAAAATAAAGCAGCTAAGAATAAGCTCTGATTTCTCAGCAGAAACCATGCAAGCAAGAAGGCCATGGGATGGTATATATAAAACCCTGAAAGAGAGAAAATTTCCAACTAAGAATTATATACGTGGCAAAATTGTCCCTCACATATTATGGTGAAATTAAATTTCTCAATAAGCAGAAATTAAGGAAAATTGTTAAAACCAGACCAACCTTAGAAGAGATAATAAAGGGAGTCCTTTGAATAGAGGACCAATAATAGCAACCAACAACCAACCATTAAATAACACAAGACAATATAACCCAGAAACCACAGCTATGGACATATCCAAAGTAAAATAAGCTGACAAGATTGCTGACACAGAACCAGAAACATCAATTGGCAAATGAGGACAACTACAAACCAAAAACGGGGAAAATATTGTGTAGTTACAGAACTTCTAAATGGTGAGGAAGTCAAGAGAGGTGCAAGATAGAAGGGACTGTTCTAAATTTGGGGAGAAAATTATAAATCACAGGGTAACCTCAAAAAAAATTATAAACCTCCATATCACAATAAAAAAGAGGATAAGCACAAATATTAAGCAAATATTAAAACAACAGCAACAAAGGAAATGATTACACAATTCATAAACATAAAGAACTCAGCACAGAAAATTATACGGAACAAAGAAACCAGGAACACCATGAAAAAAACACATAACAAATGACAGCAACCAATTCATACTTACTGACAATTACACTGAATGTTAATGGATTAAATGCAGTACTCAAGAGAAGAAGAGTTGCAGATTGGATAAGAAAACAAAATCCATCAATATGCTGTCTATAAGAGACACACCTTAGAGATTAACACAAAAATAGACTAAAAATCAAAGATGAAATAAAGATATATCAAGCAAATGGCAACCGTAAAAGAGCAGGAGTGGCAATATTAATTTCTGATCAAATTGACTTTAAGACAAAAATGACCATATGAGACAAGGAAGGACATTGAATAATGATTAAAGGATCAATTGCACAGGAAGATATAACCATAATTAATATTATGGGCCCAATGAAAGCGCCCCAAAATACATAACTTGAAAAGGTAATTTGTAGCAAGAAATGCACACATCAAAAAAGAAGAGCCAAAATCAACACTTTAAACCAACATCACCAACAATTAGAAAAAGAACAGCAAGAAAAGCCCACAGTCACCAAAAGAAAGGAAATAATAAAAATTAAAGCAGAAATCAATAAAACAGAAAATAGACAACAGAAAGAATCATAAGACTAGAAGTCGGTTTTTGAAAAGATTAATAAAAATGACAAACCACTGACAACTTTAACAAAGGAAAAGAAGGAGAGAATACAAATAACATGAATAAGAAATGAAATGGGTGACAGCACAACAGAACGAACTGAAAAATAAAGGATAATATCAGGATATTAGGAAGAACTGTACTCCAACAAATTTGAAAATCTGGAAGAAATGGACAGATTTCTAGAAACACACCATTTACCTAAACTACCACAGACTGATGTGGAAAAATTGAACAAATCCATAACAAAAGAAGAAATTGAACAGGTCATAAAAAAATTACCAAGAACAAAAAAATCCTGGCTCAGACAGTTTCATTGCTGAATTCTACCAAACATTCAGAGAAGAACTGAAACCAATCCTACTAAAACTGTTCCAAAACATACAAAAGGATGGAATCCTCCCTAACTCATTTTATGAAGCAAGCATAACCTTGATACCAAAACCAGACAAAGACATCACTCAAAAGGAAACCTAAAGACCAATATCGCTCATGGATATAGATGCAAAAATCCTCAACAAAATCCTAGCCAATAGACTCCAACAACATATCAAGAAACTAATTCATTATGACCAAGTGGGGTTCATTATCAGGTATGCAAGGATAGTTCAATATTAGAAAAACAATCAACGTCATCCACCACATAAATAAAACAATGGAAAAGAACCACATGATCATATCAATCGATGCAGAAAAGGCATTTGATAAAATCCAAAACACATTTCTGATCAAAACTCTCAACAAAACAGAAATAGAAGGTACATTCTTCAACATAATAAAGGGCATCTATGCAAAACCAACAGCCAACATTCTCAATGGAGAGACACTGAAACCCTTGCCCTTGCAAACAGGAACCAGGCAAGGATGCCCTCTATCACCACTTCTACTCAACATTGTATTGGAAGTCCTAGAGAGGGCAATAAGGCAAGAAAGGGAAATCAAAGGTATCCAAATTGGTAAGGAAGAAGTCAAACTATCCCTATTTGCTGATGATATAATCCTATACCTAGAAAACCCAAAAGACACAGGAAAAAATCTGGAACTAATTGAGAGATTTAGCATCATGGCAGGATACAAGATCAACATCCACAAATCAGTTGGATTCCTCTACACCATCAAAGAGATTGCTGAAAAAGAAACAAAGAAATCAATACAATTTACAACAGCTACCAAAAAAATAAAATACTTGGGAATAAATCTTATCAGGGACACAAAACACCTGTACAAAGAAAACTATGAAAAACTTCTTCAAGAAACCATAAGAGATCTACATCAATGGAAGAACATACCATGCTCGTGGATAAGATTGATCATTGTGAAAATGACAATTCTACCCAAAGCAATATATATATATTCAAAGCAATCCTAATCCACATCCCATCAACATTCTTTAATGATGTGGAAAAACCAATCACTATCTTTATATGGGAGCCCTGGTAGCATAGTGCCTAAGACACTTGACTGCTAACCAGAAGCCTGGTGGTTCAAACCCA
>NW_006921594.1:1481012-1487958 GCF_000298275.1 Orycteropus afer afer
TGGGGCAATCTACTTCTGTAGTGATACTGCCTCAGAAACACAAGGAGGGGTCGCTATGAGTCGGGTCCGACTCAAAGGCACATACCAACAACAACAGTAACAACTGTGGAAAACAGTATGGCGATTCCTTCAAAAGTTGGAATTAGAAATACCATTTGACCCAGCCATTCTATTACTAGGTATATGCCCTAGAGAAGTGAGAGCCATGACAAGAACAGACATATGCACACCCATGTTCATCATAGCACTATTTACAACAGCAAGATGGATGCAACCTAGGTATTCATCAACTGAAGAATGGATAAGCAAACTATGGTACATACACACAACGGAATATTATGCAATCCTAAAGAATAACGTGGAATCTGCTAAATACCACATAAAATGGATGATCTTGGGAGGACATTATGCTGAGTGAAATAAGTAAACCCAGAAGGACAAATATTGTATTAGTCCGCTATTGTAAAAAGGAAAGGTTTCTATATGGACGGAAATTTTCTTTGTTGGTTACCGGGGGTGGGAGGGGAGGGAACACTGTTAGATAGGTAGAGACAAGTATTGATTTGGGTGAAGAGAAAGGAAATGTACCAAATGTGAATGATCAACATTGGTATATGGGTGGATAGATGGGTGGATAGGCTGAACTATTAGGTAGGTCTATGGGGGGGAGTGTGCACAAGACTATCTATAGGGTTGGCAGACAATGTTTCTATAAGTTAATTGGTATGTTCTATAAGAATGTCCACGTGTGCAGTAGAGCTGACAAGGAACAAGGTTGTAGTCACTACTTGGGCATGGCCAGCTACCCAGAGAGAGCGAGTAGTTGAACCTGTGGGCTCGGGACCATAGTCTCAGGGGACATCAAGACCAATTGGCATAACATACTACACATAACATTGTTCTACCTCCTACTTTGGTGAGTAGCAACTGGGATCTTAAAAGCTTGCAAGTAGCCATCTAGATACAATGATGGGTGTCTCCTAGTCCAGAGCAAAGAAGAATGAAGAAAACCAAAGACTCATGGAAACAATTAGTCCAAGAGACTGGTATACCATGCGATTCTCAGCCTATACAACTATGAGACCAGAAGAACTAGAGGGTGCCCGGCTACCACTGTCAGCCACTCAGAGGGGGATCTATGTAGGAGATCCTGAATACAGAGAGAAAACAATGTGGAATAAAACTCAAAATCATTTGGAAAAAAAAAAAGAGGGGCCAACTTTGCTTGTCCTATAGAGCCTGGTGGAACCACTGAAACTATTGCCCCAGCTGTTCTTCAGGTCTGGAATTGAACCCACACCTGGGGCTTCCAGCCAAACAAAAGACAGGCATATGAGGTGAAGATTTACCCTAGGTAGATACACTTCTTGGAGAGAACAGTCATGGGAGAATAGAAGGGCTGTGTATGTACAGGGACATAGCTCAGGGGGCAAGAGTGTATGAAGGGAAGGACACAGGAAGAGATAACTATGGGGAAGAAGTAAGAAGGGAGCTATTGCATTGTGGTAAATTGTAATCTATGTCATGAAACAAAGTGTATGTGAGCTGCTGTATGGAAAGTGAATTTGCTCTAAAACTTTCACCCAAATCACAGTAAAATAAACAAATAAATAAATAAAGCAGATATTAAAAAGCCAAAGATAAATCTTTTAAAACAAATTTATATCTTTAAAATATTTAAACAATTTTATTTTTGTTACTGTTAATTATCTTCAGGGAAGTAAGCTAAATTATCTATTTGTATAACCTTTTTCTCAGTTTAGAAGATGAACTACAAAATACCCTGATTGACAATTTTTATGATACTTGTTTTGTTTTCCTAGGAGCAGTCAATATAAATATGGGCTATCAACTAGATCATTCAAGTAGAATTAACAGGAATAAAATAAATCAAAATCCTTATCATTAGTCAACTACAGATCAAAATATAAGATTCTATCAAACATTTTTGGATTCAACTTTCTAGGAAATTTTTGTCCTAAATCAAAAAAGTACATTTTCCACTACCTTGGGCATGGAGTTTGAAAGTGAGAGAAATATCATATTTACTCTTTTATAATAGTGATAGAAAGTGAGATTACGTATCTCATATATACATATAGATACATATGTATACATATACATATACATGTACATACACATTTATATGTGATTGGGAGCTCTGGTGACATAGTGCCTAAGGCATTTGACTGCTAACCAGAAGGCTGGTGGTTCAAACCCACCAGCCACTCCTTGGAAGGAAGACTGGGCAATGTACTTCTGTAGAGATACCATCTTGGAAACCCAAGGATGGGTTGCTATGAGTAGGGACTGACTCGACAGCAGTGAGTTTTTTATATATGTGATCACATGTACTGATACATGTATGTGGTCAATAAAAGGATATCAAATAAATAAATACTATATAAATTTTAAACTTTCCTTTATAGGTATGTAAAAGTTAATAAAATAGTACAGGTCCAAATCTCCAGGCTATAGGCGAGTAACATGCTGTTTACATTAGCAATTAAGGTTTTGTTTAAATAATAGCCATATAATTAGGACAGCTAGTATTTAGCAAACATTTGACACATAACAGCTTCCAAGGTTTCACATACTAGCTTTCTTCAGGAAAGCAGGACAACAAAAAATTGACAGTAGCTAAAAAACTACATTTTTACATTCATTCCTTTTAGATGTTTTGTTCATTCCTTTTGTTGTCTGGATGTTGTTTTTACCTTATATAGTATATCTTCTATAAAGAATATACTATAGAACATAATATATTACAAAACATAAGTGTGTTTTATAGGCATGCAGGTAGGCTCATTTGAACATGTAAACACACACACTCTCTCTCTCTCAAGCAATACTCCTGGTCTTATAGTGCTGGCAAATTTTCTGTTTCAAGTGGTGATGCATACTCTAGCCTTAGTTTAAATGGCAGAATCTTTACTGTGGCCACAAAGCTAGCAATCAGCTGAGCACTTAGTTCTGGCCCTTGAATTAGGTAAAAGTGCAAGAAGTTTTACATCAACCAGTCAAGCTGAAGAAGATGACAGGGTGTTAGTACTAGTGAAGACCTGAAGTACAAGACAGAGAAACTGAGATAGAAGCCCCAGTTAATAGTCTGGGCTAATTCTGAAAGGGGTATTTAATGCTGCCGTTAAAAGAACTCATTCTTTGGAACAGGTTTTATGAACAACTAGAAAGTTTCTAGCTTGCATTGGCTGATAATGCTGAGAGTACTGGTCAGCTTCCTACATGGGTCACCTGGGCCTGTGGCTGCTTATCATGAGTGAAAATGTGAAGTCAGCTGGCTTCTCAGGTGAGACACATACACACCATACAGCATGGTGCATGAAGGGAAAAATGGAGTACAATATCCAAGAAAGAAAAAATGACATATTCAGCAAGAGGAACAGTGTCCTGAGCATAGGTACTGAAGGTTAGGTAGAATGCAGAGAGTTGCTAAGCCTCCTGCTGCACATAGAAGAACAAAGAAGCACTTAGGAATACAAGACTGAAACGTTGGCCCAGCCATTCCTGGCAAGGGAATTATTACCAATTCCCTTGTGAGGGTAATTGGTAATAAATACTAAACTCGTACACCCGTAGGACATATTTAACTCATAATTCATGTATAACTTAATCTAGTTAATATTTTTATGTGTTCATTCAACAATGATCAAATTTTTCTGAAATAACTTTCTCGTGTTTAAAACCCCAATTAAAGTTTTCCATCCAGGTGTTGAGAGAAACTTAGAATCATTTGATCAATAAACTGTCACCTGAAAATATCAGGGTTTTTCTAAATTAAGGAGCTCTGGTGGTATGTGACTAAGGCATTCGGCTGCTAACCAGGAGGTTTGTGGTTCTAAGACACCAGTTACTCCATGGGAGAAAGATGAGGCAGTCTGTTTCCATAAAGATTTATAGCCTTAGAAACCCTATGGGAGCAGTTCTACTCTGTCCTAAATGAGTCCTTTGTGTCAGAATTGATTCAATGGCAGTGGGTGATATTAATTGGCTTTATTTACATTCATTCCTTGCTTGGGGCAGTGTGTGGGGGGGAACCACTGGTGAAGACAATAAGAGGAGGACTATAGGATTGGCACTCTAGAAATTTGTAGTAATAAAAATATGAGGAAGTAAATTTTTTAGAAGTAGTAACAGAATTAAAATAATTTTGAACTATTAGAATCCAATTTGACACATGAACACCAAAAGTAGGAGCAAATTTTCCTGGATCTACTCATTTCAGCTTGAATTTCTGACAGCTCCCTGTTGATGTACTGCTGCGACCATTTTTTATTTGATTTGTGTGTGATGTGAATGATATTGTTTGATAATTTCTGCATTCAGTTGAATGAAGTTTCTTTGGAATGGGCACCAAAAAACAGATCTCTTCCAGTTATTAGCCACTTGTCTGTCTTCCAAATTTATTGGTATAGACTCGTGAGCTCTTCCAACGTTGTATCCATTATTTTTTCCCCTTATTATTTGGATAACAAGGAAAAACCTTATGGCAACATTATTCATTTATTAAATGAATGTGAATTCAATTAATACATTACATTTATAGTCAGTCTGTCAAATACATGTTTTTAAACAATTAGGTTCACTAAACAAGCTAATTTTCATACCCTAATAAAAGTAAAAAAGAACAAGTATTCTCTCCAGTCAAAGACATGTGAGGGTAGAATTTAAGCAAGTTAGCTTCTTCTCCGTGGAATACAAAAGTATAATTGAGCATATATTTTAAACACATACACACAATGGTAGATCAAACTTAATATGTGTGTATTACCTGTTCAACTTTCTGAATATTGGATGTGGTAAGATTGGTATGACAGTCAAGTAGCTAAGTTGAAAGTTTTCTCTTTGTACATTATTTTTGTCTTTCTCCCTTCAGAATCTAAACAGAAACAAATGACTTCTTCAGAAGTATCTAGCCATTTTTCTGTAAAAAAAAAAAAAAAAAAAAACCTGACAATTTCACTAAGATGAATCAATGATTTGATTATACTTATAATCAACAATGAACAATAACACTGTGAAAACTAACCCATGTTTGCTAATAAATACTGCATTTTATTTGTTTCCCATTCTTTTTCCACATGTGATTGCTCTTTGGAATTATAACCATAAACTAATGAGGACAAAAAGGAAGTTACAGTACTTTTTACCGTATTTTAATACATTTTGTGTATATGTTTTGTAATAGTTTGCCAACCTTCTTTTAAGATGAGAGACCAGGAGAGGTGTCATGTTGTTAGGTGCCGTCGAGATGGTTCTGACCCAAGCAATTCTACATATAACAGAACAATACACTGCCTGATCCTGTATCAAATCACAATTTGCTTATTGGGCCAGTTGTGATGATTTCTGCTTTATGTTGAGGTATCATTCATATTGAAGGCTACAGTCTTTGATATTCATCAGTAAGTGCTTCAAAAGCAAAGGTTGTATCATGTGCATAACACAGGTTGTTAACGAAACTTCTCTGATTCTGATGTAGCGTTCTTGTTCATATAGTCCAACTTCTCGGATTATTTACTCGGCACATAGATTGAATAAGTATGGTGAAAGGACACAACCCTGACACACATCTTTCCTCATTTTAAACCATACAGTATGCCAATCTGTTCAATTGACCACCTCTTTGTCTATGTACAGTTTCCACATGAGTGCAATTAATTACTCTGAAATTCCCATTCTTCTCAGTGTTATCCATAATTTGTTATTATCCACACAGTCTAATGTCTTTGAATAGTCAATAAAGCACAAGTAAACATCTTTCTGTTATTCTTTGCTTTCAGCCAAGGTCCATCTGACATCAGCAGTGATATTCCTCGTTCTAAATCCTGTTTTGATTTCAGCTTGAATTCTGGCAGTTCCCTGTTAATGTACTGCTGCAGCCATTTTTTACTTGACTTGTGTGTGATGTGAATGATATTGTTTGATAATTTCTGCATTCAATTGAATGAAGTTTCTTTGGAATGGGCACAAAAAAATAGATCTCTTTCAGTTAGTTAGCCACTTAAGCTGCCTCCCAAATTTATTGGTATAGACTAGTGAGCTCTTCCAGCATTGTATCCATTTGTTGAAATATCTCAATTGGTTTTCCACTGATTCCTGGACACTTGCTTTTTGCCAATGCCTTCAGTGCAGCTTGGTCTTCTTTCTTCATTACCATCAGTTCTTGATCATATGCCACCTCCTGTCATGGTAGAACATCGAGCAATCCTTGTTGGTACAATGGCCATATTTCAGTCTATCTTCTTTTGATGATTCATGCATCATTCAATATTTTGCCCATAGACACTTATTTGAGGCTTGACTTTTATTATTTAGTTCTTTCAGCTTGAGAAATGCAGAGTATATTCTTCCTTTTGGTTTTTTACTCCAAATCTTCGCACCTTTGATTATGTTAATTTTCTTTGTCTTCTCAAGCCACACTTGGAAATCTCCTGTTTAGTTCTTTTACTTCATCATTTCTTCCACTTGCTTTAGCTACTCTACATTCAAGAGCAAATTTCAGAGTCTCTTCTGATAGGCATTTTTGTCATTTCTTCCTTTCCTGTCTTTTTAATTACTATTTTTTTCTTTGCTTTCTTCAAGGAGCTCGTGTGCTGTGGTGGATAAGGCATTTGGCTGCTAATCAGACTGTCAGTGACACAAACCCACCAGCTGCTCCACAGAAGGAAAATGAGGCAATCTACATTCATAAAAATTTACAGCCTTAGAAACCCAATAGGGATCACTATGAGTCAGAATTGACCTGATTGCAGTGGGTTTTTTGGTTTGCTTTCTTTATGATGTTATTGATGTTATCCCAAACTCATCTGGTCATTGGTGTTGAATGAGTTAAATCTTTTCTTCAGAGAGTCTTTAAATTCAGGTGAGATATAATCGAGGTCATATTTTGGTTCTCATGGACTTGCTTTAATTTTCTTCAGCTTCA
>NW_006921594.1:1489083-1495779 GCF_000298275.1 Orycteropus afer afer
TTTATTAAGGACAATAATTTCATGGAATAACACGTATGATAAAAATCTAAGCACTATGGATCACAGAAAAGGAATACCCTGCTAAAGAGGTCTCCTTATGATCCTAGTCAAAATAAATAAATAGGCATTCATTTGCTTCGTCCTTAAGTAATCTCTTAAACTTGCCTGTGTACATCTGTATGTATGTATGTGAGTGTGAGTGTGTATATGTGTGTTTGAATATGAGAGAGACTCCGTGATAGTGGAAATAGTCATAAACATGTAAACACATTCGTAACTCTCTGAAGAGGTTTCTTGTATCTTCCATAATTTTGAGTGTTACATGAATAAATTTTCATACCCTGATAAAAGAGGGCACATTCACATTCACTGGTCATGTACATGTCATGCTGGAAGCTACGCCACTGGTATTTCAAAATCTGGTAGGGTCATCCCTGGTAGATAGGTTTCAGCAGAGTTTCCAGATTAAGACAAACTAGGAAGAAGGACCTGGTGATCTGTTGTTGTTGTTGTTGTTAGGTGCCATTGAGTCATCTCCAACTCATAGCGACCCTACCCGTAGCAGAATGAAACACCACCCAGTCCCACTCCAGCTCCACCATCCTTGCTATACTTGAGCCCATCACCGCAGCCACTGTGTCAATCCATCTCATTGAGGGCTTTCCCCTCTTTTGACGAGCCTCCACCTTACAAAGCATGACATCCTTCTCCAGGGAATTGTCCCTTCTGACAAGATGACCAATATAGGTGAGACCAAGTCTGGACATTCTTACTTCCAAGGAGCATTCCAGCTGCACTTCCTACAGGACATATCTGTTAGTTCTTTTAGCAGTCCATGGTACTTTCAGCATTCTTCGCCAGCACCACAACTCAAAAGCATCACCTCTTCTTTGGTCTTCCTTATTCATTGTTCAGCTCTCACATGAACACGAGGGGATTGAAAATACCATGGCTTGTGTCAGGTGCACCTTAATCCTCAAGGAGCTATCTTTGCTCTTCAGCACTTGAAAAAGGTCCTTTGCAGCCAATTTGCCCAGTGCTATACATCATCTGATGTCCTGACTGTTGCTTCCATCGGTACTGATTGTAGAACCAAGCGATGTGAAGTCTTTAACAACTTCAGTCTTTTCTCCATTTATCATGATGCTGCTTATATGTCCAGGTGTGAGGATTTTTGTTTTCTTTATATTGAGATGTAATCTCTTCTGCAGACTGTATTCTTCAATCTTCATCAGTAAGTGCTTCAAGTCATCTTCACTTTCAGCAAACAAAGTTGTGTCATCAGTGTATCGCAGGTTGTTAATGATTCTTCCTCCAATCCTGATGCCACATTCTTCTTCGTATACTTCAGCTTCTTGGATTGTTTGCTCACCATACAGACTGAATAAGTATGGTGAAATGATACAACTCTGACATGCTCTCTTCTTTTTTTAAAACATGCAGTGTCCCCTTGTTCTATTCAAACGACAGCCTCCTGGTGATCTACTTCTAAAAAAAAATAAAAAATAATTGGCCAGTCAGAACCTTTTGAATAGCAGTAGAACATTATCTGATCTAGTTTCAGAAGATGAGCCCCTTATGTTGAAAGGTATTCAAATTACTACTGGGAAGAGCTTCCTCCTCAAAGCAGAGTTGATTTAGTGATATGGATGGAGTAAAACTTTTGGGATCTTCATTTGCTGATGTGATGGGTGAATGTGAATGTGCATTTTTTTTAAAACTGGATATGAAGTATATGTATGTAACTTTAAAAGATATATTCACAGACAATAGTTCCCTATATTTCTTAAAATTTTGTATTGTATCCACCAGAGGATATTTAAAAAATTCCAATCTGATAGACTTCTAAGTGTCAGAAAAGACTGCTATAATTTGCAAGACTGGTAATCAGGACAAGCAAGTGCATTTAAACCAATGAATAATCAGAATAGTTGACAGTTGTTTTCAATTTTCAGATTTCCTATAGGTCACCACATTTTGACGAATAATTGTTAGTGAACCATAGTCCTGTGAAAGTCAATTTATGATTGCTGAAATTTTAAGACATGCCAATGCTTACCGGAGTTTACTTTATGAGCTGTATGACTTTCATGGGGGGAGAAAAATAGCAAAAGAATATCTGAATCTACAACTATATGATTAAAATTTTTGTCACTAGAAATATCAATCACTAAATATCAAACATCTTCCTCAGAGCTACTAGAGACATTAAATCAATATGAAAAATGCCAACCAGTTACTGTGAAATGCAGTCCCTGCCATGTCAAAGAGCATCCTCCAGAATATTCACACTGGTGAATGTTACAGTCCAAGCATGCTACTGTCCTAGCAAGCAGTGAGTCACCATCTGTAAACATTCATAACCTGCTTAGAATCTCAAAGTTTACCAACTATGGCAAGGAGGTTATCAGACCAGAAAAATATGGCACTTCTGAGTCATTGCCAGGAATCTGTCCTTCCATTATCTAGTAGTCTCAATCATTAAATACAACGTGTTGGGAGAAGAAAAAAATGAAAAAAAAACAAGTCATCAAGCAAAAGAGATCAAACAACCAAGGTTGGCCCCTTGAGAAGCCTAAGTAAGCTATTTTCCCCTCATTTCTCATTTCCACTGTCCTTCAGATGCCTGCCTGCCTTTGATGATATCCAAGTCCTAACATCCTGAGTTCAAAAATCATACTGTGCATCATAACTTCCCTACCCTCTACTCTTGTATTTAAACAAAGAAACAAATCTCTCTTTCCTATCCTACAAAACAGTATTTTCTGGAAGATAATTCCTTTTATTGACTTAAATTTTAAGTATCTTCTTCCATGCTTAAGTGATATAACAGGTACTATGGACACAAGGATGAAGAAGAAATAGTTTCATACATCAGGAGCTCCCTATCTAGATGAAAATACTCCTGATAAAAGCATAAACATATATTACTTGCATGGGCTGCCCAGTTTCTGTATTTTAATAGACTATTTCTGTAGAAAAGTCATGACCTGAAAAAAGGTGGTTTTAATGGAAAGAATTTTGGATACTGCATGTGGAAGTAGTTTAGCAGCAGACAGGGTGATGAGAAATGTAGGACTTTAAATAATAGGCACATAACATATTGACTCATTCAATATAATTTTTTTAATGAAATCTCATTACTAAGTAAATATAATACCTGTTAAATAAATTATTTGATCACTGTATTATGTTAACATCTGGTTATCTCAACAGTTCTACAGTGGTAAAGTCAGCTTTGTATGATGAGAATTGAGTCTCAAGTGCAGAGTGAAGTCATTTCCATTATAAAACACTTCAGTAGTACAGATCACGTGACACAACAGTCAAGGACGGTGAGCAATGTTATGCCAGTTAATCTTAGTGACCCCAAGATTATGGTCCTGAGCACCCAGGCCCAGTGGTTCATTCTCTCAGGGTGTTTGGTTATGGCTAAGAAGTTTTCATAACTTTGCCCCTGGTATAAATACATATGTAGAAATAGCTTCTGTCATATATATATATTCATTCATGGGTCATTTCTATCACCAATGTTATGTTTTCCAACTATTAATCCTTCTTCTTTGTTTCCAACTATCACATTCCATTCACTAATTGTCAATGCATCTTGATTGCATGCTTGATCAATTTCAGACAGCAGAAGTTAATTAAAAAAAAATCTACAATTTCTTTATCTTTGTCATTAGTGGTTGTTGGATAATTTGGAATAGTAGTTGTATTAACTGGTCTTCTTTATAGGATTATGGGTAATAGACTATTACTGACAGCACTGTACTTCAGGATAGATATTGAAATGTTCTTTTTGACCATGAATGTGACGCTGTTTCTCTTCAATTTATCTTTCCCGCCGTAGTAGACCATATGACTATCTGATCCAAAATGGCTAATACTAGTCCATTTCAGCTCACGAATGCCTAGGATAGCTATCTTGAAGCACTCCATTTCATTTTTTATAAGAGCAACATCCTACCAGGGGACATTTGGCAATGTCAGGAGACATTCTGAGTTGCCACAAGTAGATGAAGAGGTACTGGCAGGTAGTGGGTAGAGTCCAGGTGTTCTGCTAAACACCATACAATGCCCAGGGCAGCCTGCACAACAAAGAATAATCCAGCCCAAAATGTCAATAGTGCCAAGGTTGAGAAATATTGACATAAAGGGTGTTATGGCACGTCTTTTCCCAAAGGTAGAGTCTTTTTCCCATTGTGAAATTTCTCCTGTAATGAGAAGAATGTATTAGGAATTTACTCATGATGATAGATTAAAAATTTGATATTGTCACAACTCTACCTAAAAGCATTCAATTAATTTGTTAAACTTGTGTGTACATTAAGATATCTGGGACAGTTGTTTAAAATGCAAAGTCATGAGCCTGCTCCCAGGAAATATTATTCTATAGGTTTGGAGTAGAGATCAGAAATCTTCATTTTTGAGGTGATGCTGATGTGAATGATCGGAGGACCATGAAATAGGATAAAATGATCTTTTGAATAAAACATATTCAATGCTAGTCTTCACCATGGTCAAGTTCATGCACATCTTTCTGCTGTATATTTTGTCTCTCTTCCCTCATACTTTGTGTTCCATCATGCTGATCTATTTTAAGGTCGTGGAAACTTTGTTCTATTTCATGAGCTTCACTGCTCCTGTGGTATTTCTTCTGTATGGCAAACCCTTATCTGTCCAATTGGTAGTAAATGCACAGTGGTTTTCTGGAAACGGAAACAAATCCCCGATTTGTAGTGTTTACTGATTTCTGTGGTATGGACACTCCCATGATAGCTGGTTTTAAGCAACCAAGGTGACATCACTGAACATTGAGTTAGAAAGGAATAGGCATAATCTGCTGGTGGAAGTCCGACTCGACAGCACATAACAACAACAACAGCTCCAGAACACCACTGAGTGACCGCTATCTTTTATCCTTCCATGAAGGCTTCCTCAATAAGCCAAGTTTGTCTCTTGGACACTTAATATTGTATCACCCTTTCTCATTCAGATTTTTTAATGTGCCTGTTATTGAACTAGACTGAGCTCTTTGAGATAAAGGACTGGTGGTAAAAATGGGTTCAGCTAGACTACATTTTAACTCAAATATTTGGGGTGTTATCATATTTTTTATATATGTTTTTCCTTTGAAATGTTAAACTGTGTAATAAATTTTAAAAGTATTACCTAAGTTTTAGTTTTAGTCAAGTTAAGTTGTATCAAGCTAAAGGGTTTTATCCACGTTTAGGCCAAAATATTAAAGTGGGGACAGTATAATTTTTGAGAACCAGTCCAAGCACTAATAAAAGTGAGACACATGACTTTGAGAAATTGACTTTGGGCTGATTGCAATAGGAGATTCTCTTAGTGAGACTCTCTAGTGATTCTAGGTTCCGGGCTATTTGACTCCAAGGAGTTACTTTTATTTCTACAGTACTTTACCTACTGTCAACTTTGCTGAGTTGAGCTATTTCAACATTTAAATAATCAAGGACTTCTTAACATGGTCCAGTTTCTTTTAGAAATGATTTTCTTACTGATTCACTCCTACATAATTACTTTCCTTGTGGTAGTTAAGGTAGTATGTCAACTTGGCTTGGCCTGGTTGAATGGCTGGGCAGCTGGATGTAGTTATTCCCCACAGTAAGATTGGTAACTAACTTCACGGTGGAATCTACTGGAGCAGCTGAGTAGCTGCTTTAGGGAAATGGACTGCTTCCAGTGTGTAAGCAGCAACTTTGAGGAAGGTGTCCAGTTAATGGCATGTTTGAACCCCGCATGTAGCCAAGTCTTTATTCAGTAGCCAATCTTGGGACTTTCAATGGACTTTTAATGGACTTGAATTAATGGCCTGCCATGTGGTCCAGTAACATTGGACTATGCCTTTTTACTTCTCGACCGTGGGTTTGTCAGCTTCAGCAGCTGGTAGCTGTCTGAGTGAAGAGATGCCTCTAGCTTCAGTGGGCCAGGATCAAGGGGCAGAGCTGAAGCCCAAGATCAAGGACCTTTCACCCAGCCCCTAGAGCCCAGCACTTCGAACTCAGACTTCTAGCCTCCTAAACTGTAAGAGAATAAACTCTGTTAAAGCCATCCAATTTGTGGTATATTCCTGTCAGAGCAGCACTAGGCAACCAAAAAACTCCTGAATGGAACATGTTTTTAAAGAAGGAAACATTTGGCAATTTCCTCTGGTACCCAGAGAGGACAGAATGAAGACGTTTTGTGCACCCCTAAGAAATGGTCAATATTATCAAAAAGTCGTATTTATGCATTATTCTAGTCATCATTTACCCTCTGTATTCATATGAATATTAGAACATTTGTTTTACTTGAAAATTAATTATAAAAAGTTTGTTAACACTAGATACTGTTCCCTATCCCAACTCACTCACTCACTCTGTGTGTATAAATGCACCCAACAAGTCACAATATAGTATAAACAGAGGAAATGATCTTCCTGTAAAGGCACAGGAATAAGGACTAATTATACAAACTATGGCATGATAAGATATAGAATGTTCTTTCAATATTTTGTGAAATTCTAAGTTAAAATTCGGGAGCTCTGGTAGCATAGTGGCTAAGACACTTGACTGCTAACCAGAAGGCTGGTGGTTCAAACCCACTAGTCACTCCTTGGAAGGAAGATGAGGTGTGGGACTTTGTTATTTGCGTCCCAAGGTTATGTTGTTTTGCTTATGCAGCATTGAA
>NW_006921594.1:1497230-1502170 GCF_000298275.1 Orycteropus afer afer
ACCTGAGAGAGAGTGGGCACCTCCCAGAACATTGTTTTGTGCCACTCCCAACAGAAATACTCCAGGTGGACACCTTCAGCAATCAGGAGCTCCTCAGTTGCTCATAGCAAATCCCATCTTGGAGTTTACAAAGACTTATGGGTAGAAAAGCCACACAAAGTAATTTACTACACTGCACTCATATCACAAAGAGAGCTAGGAACAAGTATGAAAGATTAATATTATATTAGCTGGGCATCCCAAAAAATTGATAGGACACAACTGTTCAGTAGAACTTGGTGATATAAATGGCATGTTTCTTAAGAAATGGACTTTATAACTTTCTTAGAGCTTTACTTCCTTTGAAGGATGAGTCTCTTGCCTGGAGTGAAATAATTGCATATGGTACTATACCACAGAACTCTCTTAAAAATATATTGCATCAGGCTCATGGTGCTGTAATTTAGAATTTTAAAGGTAAGAGAGTGAGCTTTTAAATTTAATATCTCAGGGACTTTGGATCTTTTCCACCCAAAACTTGGCTTAAAATTTTCCTCCACAGATGATTTTAATGATTCAGATTAGTTCTGGGTTTTCGAATTGTGAAGTAGGCAATTATTTAGCTCTGACCCGAGTTTAAACAATTCGTTCTAACCACCTCTAGTTAGTTTAAAATCCAAGTTTTAGAATAAAATAAATAAACATTGTTAGTTAATATTTCTTGTTGCTAAGAGACTTACATATTTAAAAGTAAAGTTTCAGAGGTTTCTGTCTGAGAAGAAACTCTTTGTTTCTGTGACTAGGTTTACAAATATTGTTGTGCGTACACAGCAATTCGGAAACGGAGAACAATATCTGCAAGACACTGAGCACTGTCAGTCTTCTTTCCTTTTCTATCTACCAGTTGCTACTGAGTTGGCTCTGTCTGACTCATAGCAACCCGTGGTTCACAGCAGAACTGTGCTCTACCGAGCTTTCAATCACTGATTTTTTAAGTAGATCACTAGGCCTTTTTTCTACAGTTCCTCTGATGAATTTGGACCTACAAGTTTTTGTTAGTCATGGTGTTTAATAGCTTAATTTACAAATTGTGGCAAGGAGGGAAGTGCTTAAATGATGGCATAGGTTTCCAGATTGCACCCCTTTGCAAAAGTGAGAATCATTTTTACTGCCTTGATCCAGAGTTCAAAAAACTCGTCAGGGACAGGTTGTCGGTTTCAGTTGAACTTACACAGTATTAGTTTTACTTCAGAGTTTTAACATAGCTACTAGGTAACTCGGACATAATGCCCATCTTGTATTGCATGAACCAACAAGTGCACTTGAAGGCTGTTAATGGAGAAGCTGAAAACTAGACTGTGTGTGGGACACAGAATTCTAAGTACCTTCTCATGATTAACTATATGGTTTGTACTTGTGTCCTTTCGTGGACAATTATGGTTTCTATTATTACTCTTGGGAGCTCTGGTAGGATAGTGGCTAAGACACTTTCCTGCTAACCAGACGGCTGGTGGTTCAAACCCACCAGCCACTCCTGGGAAGGAAGGTTGGGCAATCCTACTTCCGTAGTGATACTGCCTCGGAAACCCAAGGAGGGGTCGCTATGAGTCGGGTTTGACTCAACGGCACATAACAACAACAACAACAACATTATTACTCTTGATTTATAAGACTCATATTAGCAGCAACTCCAACACAGGCAGGAAGGAATGGCTTTGGAAGGGCAGAGGAAACATAAAAACTCACTTTTCCAAATATCTGCTAAAAAGGATTTTGATGATTTCTACCCCTCAGATAAAAAGAGGTGGCTATCATAAGCTCCGTGAATACTTTTCCTGCCTAGATGTTCTCATCTTTTAATACACATCTTTTACCACAAGTAGGGCTGCTAACCAAAATGTTTGTGGTTCAAACCTACCACCCACTGTGTGGGAGAAAAATGTGGCATTCTGCTTCTATAAAGACTTACAGACTTGGAAAACCTATGGGTCCGTTCTGCTCTGTCTTCTAGGGTCACTATGCATCAGAATCCACTCCATGGCTCTGTATTATTGTTTGTTTTTGTTTTTAGTCTTTACAGAGGTGATCACCAGTCATTCTTCTGTGGAGCTGCTGGCTGGGTTTGAACTCCCAATCTGTTGATTAAGAGCCAGACATTTAACTGTTGTGCCACCATGACACTTAAATGCGGAGAATTTTGCAAACTGAATTTAGTAAGGGAAGGAAAAAAGAAAAACAGAGTAAAAGAAGGAAGTATGATGTTGCTGTTTCCACATATTAACTTCACTTTCTCCCACCTGGCTTCCACTATAATCCAGAAAATACGTACAAGTGTGATAGGGGGAAACAGGTGCCTCATCCACCAATTTGCAGAGTTCCAAATCTTTTCAACCAATGCGAGGAAATCAGGGGGGTGGAAATCAAGATGGCACCCTACTACCAACAGACTACATGCCAGACACCTCTTTCAACAGAGGTTTTGAGAAACTCAGTAAAACACAAACAAATAATGATCCTGGAGTTATGCAAACCAAATGAGAGGGTAAAGTAATAGACCCAGTGAAGACAGGGGAAGGGAGCAGGAAAGAAACAATGAGAGCAAAGCACCAAAGCACAGCAGGGAAAGCTGGATTTGGACCCTTGCAAAGTGTCTCTGTTCCCCTCTTCCCTCAAGGCAATCTTGGTGGTACAAGTTAGTCTGCACAGGGAGGTAGAAATGGAGAGTACTTAGGTCAACCTGACCAAAGAAACAGGCACAATGACGAGGTGACTGGACTGAATGGGATGGAGCTAACTGCTCTGCAGCTTACGTGCTAAAAGCTGGATTGGAAACTGCAAACAAAGAGACCAACTCTGCAAGAATGACATCCTACTCGAAATTTCTCCTTGGTGTCATCTTCTTCGTCTAAAAGCACTTAATCCTATTTTACTAGGTAAGTGAAGAAACTAGGAATGGGGTACTATTTGCTCTGAAAATTGTAAAGTTCCCATCTTCTTAATATAAAACCATGATGCCAATCAGTTTAGTTTTTATACACAAGGTATGAATGATTGCCTTAACTTATTTAAAGAATTATTTTCCATGTTCATTCATTGATTTATTCATTCAGACAGTGATTGAGTGTCAACTACTGCACCTGAC
The DNA here is from genome assembly GCF_000298275.1 of Orycteropus afer afer. Classification (NCBI taxonomy): domain Eukaryota; kingdom Metazoa; phylum Chordata; class Mammalia; order Tubulidentata; family Orycteropodidae; genus Orycteropus; species Orycteropus afer. The sequence goes on from NW_006921594.1 coordinate 1,500,352, forward strand.
ATGAACCAAGCCTGCACTAAGACACCTTGATGAATAAGACTGAGTCCCTGACTCCCAAAGTATGCAATACAGTCAAATAATTTGAGATTGCACGGCATGTCCTTTGTTACAATGACAAGTGTCAGAAGCCTATGACATAATTATAATCTGACAGAAAAACTAAGTATTACATAATCAAGTGACTTCATTCAGTGTATACCCACTCCGTGGTGTTCTGCTTCTATGTAAAATCATACTCACAAATGTTCCTTCATAGCATTTTTAAAAGATGAAAAATGCCTATACACTAAAATTAATCCCAATTCATACTTGATATTATTTTATGTAGAAATGGGAGATGAAGATATTAGCCAGGAGAATGAAAAATGAGTGTACCTGCATACAACTGCGTGTTCTATTTTCCAGGCTTAACAGCTTAGCTGTAACATTTGTACATTAGCTAAATAACATCTCAAGGGAAGCTGGAGATAGAACCTTGATGTCTACTGATTGTACATGTGTGAGTTTGTGCTCTCAAAGGATGGTCCTTAAAAAACTCCCTGCTGGAGGCTATTGTGCATGTTGTAAAAGGACTGTTGCTAAGTGCCATTTGAGCTGGTACTGTGTACTTGCCATTTAAAAAGAAGATTTCATACCACTTGATTATGTTAAATAGAAATGTTTGAAATTTATACAGAATTACATCAAAATGGCACAGTAGTTATATGTTTAAAGAGCTACGGATATTCTATCCCATAACTAATGTCAATCCTTCTGCTGGATGGTTTAATGTGAGACTGTCACAGAATGTATTACATGAAAAGTACAAAAAACCTGGGAATAGTTAGGCCATAAATATATATTGTAACAGAACCTAAATCCATGTTTGCATTGAAATACACCTACACACCTGCACACACGTATGCCTAAATTTAGTATTTCAAATAACACAAATGGAGCTTGACGGAATCTTTTTGTACAGGCACCCCTACACCACTCAAGCCACTCTTTGTTGTGTGCTCTCTAGAGTCAACAAATTGTGCTTACTGCTGTACAGGGTTCTGGTGGGATACAACAAGTTGTGCTACTTTTCACAAAATCTTTTGAAAAGCTCATCTCTTCAGAGACTCCTGATTTTCCTTCCAAAGTGGGAGACGAAATTCTTTCATTCTTTCAATTCCATTTTTTTCAACAATCCATTATATTTTCAGTTGATAGCCCAGGCATAATAATATGAAATTGGAAGGACATAGATTAAACTTGTGACTCCAATGCCCCTTCCTCCAAAGTTCCTTCCAATTCAAACAACAAAAGAGTAAAAAGAGAACTCACAGACTGGGGGAAAAACCTTTGGCAACTACCTATAAGACAAGGCATTAATCTCCAAAATTTATAGATAACTTCAACACTTTAACAACAAAAACACAAATAATCCAATTAAAAAATGGGCAGAGGACATGAACAAATGCTTCACCCAAGAAGACATTCAGGCAGCTGACAAACACATGAAGAAATGTTTATGATCATTAGCCATTAGAGAGATGCAAACCAAAATGACAATAACTAATATCTCCTCAGAAGTGATAGCAAAGTTCAAATAGAAAATAACAGATGCTGGTGAGGATGTAGAGAGACTAGAACCCTCATAACTGTGAAACTGTGCTACCACTATAGAAAACGGTATGGAACTTCCTTAGAAAACTGGAAGTAAAAGTCCCACATGATCTAGCAATCCCACTAGCAGGTTTGTTGTTGTTGTTATGTGCCATGGAGTTGAACCCGACTCTTAGCAACCCCTCCTTGGGTTTCCAAGGTGGTATCACTACAGAAGTAGATTGTC
>NW_006921594.1:1502645-1504672 GCF_000298275.1 Orycteropus afer afer
AAAAGAACAAATGTTGTATAGATATTTTAAGACCACTATTGTAAAAATTCCAGAAAAGTATTTCACAAAAACTGAAATATTCTTTTATGGTTACCAGGGCTGGGTGGCAAAGGGAGTATAAACAAAAACAAAAAGCCTACCATGATAAGAAAGCTTTAAAAGAAAGAATAAACAATAGATGTAGATATCCAAGGACTACAGATCAAATAACGATCAGATAATTCATATGATTACATACGAAAATATTTAAATAAATAAAAGATGCATGAATATGCAAATAAAAGATGCATGAACAAATATGCATATGAAACAAAAAACTATCAGGAATGAACCAGTAGATTTGAAAAATGATACTTCTAGAATGAAAATTATGTGTTGAAATGAATGAAGACTTTGATGAACAGTTTAAATAACAGATAAGATACAAATGAGAATAGAACTTGTGAATTAGAAGTTATAGGTGAAAAATTATCAAAATGTAGTGTAAAAAAAGATATGATGAGTTAAAAAATGTATACAAAGAAGGAAGCCCAGTCATAGACAGATTTCTTTGGATTTGGAAACAGTGTCCTCCAGAACTGGAAATTTTACTTCAGCCTCTTTGACAAGTTCCAAACAAGGTGCCAGATTTAACAGAAGACACCTGCAACAAGAAACCTTGGAAAAAGTTCAGACAAGGCAGCACAAAGCAAGCGCTGCTAGGGGACTGTAATCTTCTTCCACCTTCCTTGAAATTACAATGGTATTTCACTGATCCCTCCTTTTTAAAATTTTTTTCCTCAGAGTATACCTGAATAAAAATGAGCTTGAATACTGAAGTTAGGAGATTACCTTCTACTCTTGGAGGCTGCTAGTAATGACAAAATATGACCCCTGAGTTCTGATGAAACTGTTGGAAAATGAACTGCTAGTCTGGTTCATTTGCACACACTTTTGAACAATGGGCAAAATCTTATAAAGTTGAACATTTTCATAGCTAGGCACCTCTTGGTACATAAAGCATCATAGGCACATTTAGGTCCATACACATGCACGTGCACACCAGGAAATAGATACAAGAATACTTACAGAAGCATTTTTCAAAATAGCAAAAGACTAGAAACAACTCAAATGTCTATCAGTAGGAGACTGGATAAATAAATTGAAATATATTTACAGAATGGAATTTTACACAGAGGTGGAAAGGAATGAACTATATCTACATGTTACATGCAACTATATGAATGTATCTTAAGAAAAGAATATTGAAAATTAAAACAGAAAAATACAAGTCTTAGAACATCAATCTCAAAAATAAGAAAACTAACATTTTCTCACATACTCATAAGGAACCTGTACATTGACCAGGAGGCTGCCATTAAAACAGAACAAGGGGATACTACATGGTTTAAAATCAAGAAGGGAGTGTGTCAGGGTTGTATCCTTTCCCCATACTTATTCAAGCTATATGCTGAGCAAACCTGAAAAGCTGGACTATGTGAAGAAAAATGTGGCATCAGGATTAGAGGAAGAATCATTAACAACCTGAGATATGTTGACAACACAACTTTTCTTACTGAAAGTGAGGATGACTTAAAGTACCTACTGATGAAGATTGAGGAACACTGTCTGCAGTATGGATTACATCTCAATATAAAGAAAACAAATATCCTCACAACTGGACCAATAAGCAGCATCACGATAAATGGAGAAAAGATTGAGGTTTTCAAAGACTTCACATTGCTTGGTTCTACAATCAAGGCCGATGGGAGCAGCAGTCAGGACATTAGACCATGTGTAGCACTGGGAAGGTCCACCGTGAAGGATCTCTTTCAAGTGCTGAGTAGCAAGGATGTCTCCTTGAGGACTAAGGTGTGCCTGACACAGGCCATGATATTTTCAAATGTCTCATATGCATGTGAGAAGTGGACAATGAATAAGGAAGACGGAAGAAGAGTTGATGCTTTCGAGTTGAGGTGCTGGCGAAGAATGCTGAAAATACCATGGACTGCTAAAAGAGCTAACAGATCTGTCCTGGAGGAAGTACA
>NW_006921594.1:1510339-1511359 GCF_000298275.1 Orycteropus afer afer
GTAACCTAGTCATCAATACACCTTTTAATTATCCTCCTCCTTTCCCTTCATGCCCTGCCCTGTCACTTCCTCACTCTCTCACTGTGTCCTGGAATCACCTTCCAAAGAGTTGTACCCAAATTCTTGTCTCAGAGTCAACTTTTAGAGGACATTGAATTGACAAGTATATATTCAGTTTATTATTATTATTATTTTAACTCCTTTTCCTCCTTTTCTAATCTGTTAGCTACCATTTCTTATGCCAGAGTGAACATTAGGCTTCTCAGCATTCTTAAATGTGGTATGTTATTGCTGCACCCATGCTGTAACATATTTACATAAAGTTCTTTAATCAATACTGTTCCTCTTGCCCCTTCCACCACCAGGGAAAAGGCTTACCATACTGCACAAGATATAGTTATTTCTGTTACAGGCAGGTTACTTATCATTAAGCCTCAACTGTCAAACTCAATACAGAAAAATCTAGAAGCCAGTCCATGAGTGACTGTTTTGAAGCGGTGGTACACGGAAGGGGGGCTGAAGGTATGAAAATGAGAAGGAGAAGGAGGAAAATGCCTTTCTAATCAAGAACTGATGGTTTCAAGCATTGTCACTTTCTCCACGTGTCACTAGAGGAGGGTTTTGCTAATCACCCATGATCTTTGAAGAGTTCAACAGGCAGTTCTATGTTGTATTCTGAGAATTTGGAACACTGGTGCTTCACATCAGAACCAGACTTGTAGCTAACCAATTACACTCTGCTAAGTCAGTCTGATCCATAACTAAATATATTTCTAGGGTGCTCACTGGGAAGTTTAACAGTAAGGTAACGTAGTCCTTTGGATATTGTCTTTCAGTAAATGCAAAATGGTTCAACAGTACTTAGAACAAAACTACAATGGATAACTTTCCTGTGCCTTGCTAAGACTGTTTTACTTGTAGTTCAAACTGGGAACCCATGATTATTCAAATATTCACTCATATTTGTCAAGGTTCTAAGAGCCCTGGCCTGACAGTTCTGAATTAATTGCTCTTGGCAGC
>NW_006921594.1:1511874-1513361 GCF_000298275.1 Orycteropus afer afer
TTCTGATTAAGGCCAATTTCTATACAACATTGCTAGAGAAATAGCGTCAATGTTAGCTTTAGTACTGAGCCCAACCCTCAGTTTTCCCTCCTGTGATCATTTCCTTCCCTTGCGTTCAGTGATGCACGGAGCTGGCTCATACTCGTACAGGGAGCAGATTGTGAACATATCTTCTGAACTCCACATTCACCGGCATCAAATTGGTAGCTTGAAATTGGAGACGCTGGGAGTATTTACACCACAGAAATAGGAAAGGGTTTAATGTTGCGAATCAGAGATTTTCCATGCTCCCCTTCCACTAGATCCCAGTAAGCATTTATAAATTCTCATCTGCTTACACTGAAGAAAGAAACAAAAACAGAGAGCCCGGCTTCTTGTTTTGACCAAAGGCTTTATTTCACTTGGATACTTTGGTCCTCGTGAGCCTGGACCTTGGGGCAACTTTGGAATCTTCATGATTCAGTGTGTTATGTATCTGGTAAAGGTCTACTTTTCAAACTCAGGACAAGTTACCTAATCTATGTGCAACTTGATTTCTCCCATGGAAAACGAGGTTGTGATACCTGTCCTGTCTACCTCATGGTCTTATGGTGAGAGTTCGGATGCATAATGCACATGAAATCATTTTTACAAGTGTTCATGATATTATATGGCAATAATAATGAACAACTAGCATTTATTTAGTGCTTAGTATGTACTCAGCACAGTTCTAAATATTCTACATGTTTTAGTGATTCACCCACCCTCAACCCTATGAAGTGGTTGTGATTATCCCCTACTATAAATATAGAAACTGAGGCACAATTAGGTTAAATAATTTGCCCAGGACCATATTAACAGTGTCAAAGCCAAAATGACAAAACCGCACTGTCTAATGTCACTCTATTTTCACAGCTTGATCACTTAACCACTTCAGAGGTTAAATGCCTTTATTTCCAGAGAGCTCTGAGCCATGGATATAAAGGTAAAACACATATATTCTTAAAACCAAACTGATTTGCTCTAGGAAAATGAACATTAATTTCTATATGAGCACCTTGTTGTGTAAACCATGGGATATCACATTAAAAATAGAAAATTTAAAAACATAAATGGTAAGTTATTTTGATGTAAGATTTTATATCACATCAAGGATTAACATACTAATATGCATAGGGATCATATAATACTTTCATGATTGATATTATTTCTCTCAACATATTTTCAAGGTTCATCCATATCGTAGCATGGATCAGGACTTTATTCTCTTTACAGGTGGATAATATTCCACTGTACGTATTATACCACATTTTGCTTATCTATTCATTTGTTGGTAGACATTTTGATTGTTTCCATCTTTTGGCCACTTTGAATAGCGCTGCAATGAACATTGGTGTACAAGCCTCCTTTTCTTATAGTGGCTAAAGCACTTGACTGCTAACCAGAAGGCTGGCGGTTCAAACCCACCAGCCACTCCTCGGAAGGAAGGTTGGGCAATCCTACTTCCG
>NW_006921594.1:1513677-1528300 GCF_000298275.1 Orycteropus afer afer
ACATTGACAAATACTTGGAAGGGAGACCTCATTGCTTATACTAGTCACAACATTGGGGTTCTAAGTTTTTCTCAGTATTTCTTCTTTCTTTTGCAAATCAAAGTTTAACAGAATAGTTTTGATTATATTTTATGTGCATATTCATATGATTTTTAAATTTAAAATTTCTACATATTTTCCATGTAGCTGAAAATGTACATAGCAGTAATTTAAAGGTTGAATTGTGGTGTATGAAGTAGCTATGCTGCACATTACTTAAGATTTACACTACTTTACATGTTCATGTGGTTCATTTTAATACTATTTATTTTATATATCCTGGTATACTCACCTCTTCATATGTATACCTATTGCTATATATTGGGTTATATTTTAAATTGTGTAGTATTTTAGAAATGAATAAGTTCAAAGGAGATGGAAATATTTATTGATTTTGACATTTATTGTCAAAAATGTTCTAAAGGTATATAGCATTTATTTACAGTGTCATCAAAACTCTATGGGAATACCAGTTTCATTGGACCATCACAAATATTAGACAGTGTGGTTTTCACTTGCTAAAATAATGGATGAAATGCCATCTGACTAAAACACTGATTGAGCATTTAATACATGCTTATTGGTAATTTCTGTTATTTTTTTTTTTTTTTTAATATATATATAATAAAATTATTCTATGTATTCTAGGTTTGAATAGCAGACAGAAGTCTGGGAAAAACTTTGTTTTTTCTTTTGGTAGGAATCTTAGGTTTCTGCTCTGTAACTCCAGAAATTAATGTTCTTTCCAAAGTTCACAACATGAGATTGATTGGTTCGTGTTTATCAAATGACACAATATGGAATACTACTGATGCAGAAGGTTAATTGGAGTAATTTGAAAGCTGGAAATTCATGGTTGAGTACTTCTGGAAAACTGTAGATTGCAACAGGATTTCTCAGCAACTTTCCTATGAAATACTCTATTTTGAATGTCTAAAGTGTGATACTAATATATTGTTTTCTAAAATGTAACAACTTTCTTACCTGGGCATGTATTCTAATAAATACGTTTTAAGAATTTTTCAATCAATTTATTTTTGTGGGACAAGATCTTTCTATTGTTTATTTGTAGCTTGGTCCAGATACAAAAGACTTTCCCCTCCACCCTTCCTCCCTTATATCTATGGCCAATTTAGATTGAAGATAGTTATTGCCTCCATCCCAATTGGACTAATCCCTTCTAAAATATCAATTGGCCATGAATGCAATTTCATTCCTTTCTACAACACATCTCTAATCTCCTCTCTTGTCTTTTCATCTCTTTGTCTTTATCCTCTCTGCTCTGGGAGAGTTTCACAAGATTTCCTTCATCATTGATTTAATTTTACATAGCATTAATTTTGTTCTTTTTCATTCTTAAAGCTGATGCATATTCGGATATTTTATTTTTAGTTTCCTCACCATAGTTTCTTGTTTCATCCTGCTCTCTTTTATATCTGCCTGCTACTCCTTCTGTACCCCTTTCATGTGAGACTATTTTGTCTTATTTAATATTTCATCTCCTTGTTCAGTACTAACGTTGTTCCATTTCATAATGAGCACAATATCTGCTTTCTTCAAAACACTTCTGTTTGCTGCAGTGAATTTTTTAAAAAGTTTCTCTTTGCTTTCCCTCTTCAGTGTATTTATTTTTCATCTTAGTTCATACTGCGGATTCTTTTTATAAATTTCACGGTGAATGTGTGTGTGCATGTGTGTCTGTGTAGTGTTCACATGCACATGTGCGTGGCAAGGGTGAGGCACATGTGTTTCTATTTCCCATGCTCATGAATAATAAACTTATAAAATTTGGTTGTTTGCAGATATTCAGAGGGACAGGACTTTTCTTGATTCCTCTCACCCAGGTGCAATTAAAATCTATCAGCTATAAAGTCAGGAGGCTAACTCCTTTCGCATATGAATTTCTGATGTCTAGTTATTAACTTACCAGCAAGTGAGACCTTCAGTGAGATGGAGTGACACAAGAGCGACCACAATGGGCTCAAGCATACCAATATCATGAAGACGGCGGAGGACCAGGCAATGTTTGTCCTGTTGGACATAAGACCACCATGAGTCACAGCTGACGCATGGCAACTAACAACAGCCATTATTAATCACCTGAAAATAACTGACACTTACCCACCAGCCACTCCTTGGAAGGAAGGTTGGGCAATCTACTTCCATAGTGATATTGCCTCGGAAACCCAAGGAGGGGTCGCAATGAGTTGGGTCCGCCTCGACAGCACATAACAACAGCAACCACAACACTGAGAGATTACTACATCTCAAGTGCTATTCTCAGTGCTTTAAATAATTTGAGTCATATAAACCTCACAAGTCTATTAGGAAACTGAGGCACTGAAAGTTTATCTAATTTACATATATAAATTAAAAATTACATGTGTAACTTACATATGTAAATGTAAATATAGCTGTTAAGCAGCCAAACCCAGGTGCTTGACCGCTATGCAACAGGATCGCTTTTCTAGGCACTACTGGACTGGGGAGAGGTCCTCTCCTCTCATTACTTCCTTATCTGCCCACACAGAGTGAAATCTATTTACCAATAACTTGAAAAAGTTCTGTAATCACTTTCTTGCCTGGAAAAACTACAACTTTAGAGTGCTTTATTTCCTAATAGGTTTTCTATGTCACTGTCTCCCAACTCTAAATTCCCAGAACAGGAGGAAATGCTGCACTGGTGGTGCCTTTCTGTGATCTGCTTAGTTGTGTTCTTGGAAAATAGTCTCCAAACTGATGTAGAAGGACAGGTTATGATGAGGACGGTGGTGTGTAATGATCCCGCCCAGCTCGGAAAATATGTCTGGGTGAGTAGAGAGGTGCATGCAGAATCCTCTCTGTTAAGACATCAAGTTTTGACATCAGCACACAGTGGGATTGGATGGAAATGTCCTTCTTTGTTCCTGCCTAGCCCTGATAATCTGCCTTAGGGCTCCCTTTACTTTGGTTGTGGAAATTCCTCCTGGGGTCATACAGATGGTAAAGAATATTCCTAGTTATAAGCACTACTGGAACTGTTCTGGTCTTTGAGCATTTGCATAAACATACAAAAGGGAAAATTTAACCTTATATTTTACATGAAGTGGTGAGCCACTCTGGCCCAGCAATTTGGAGAGTTGAAAGTCAGGGTCTGGTGTGGGAGTGAGTGGGATATGATATACAAATGTCCAAAACAGAAAATACAAAATCCAAACCCACTGCTTCTGAGTCAGCTCCAACTCAAAATGCTCCTGTCAGAAAGAGTAGAACTGCCTCATAGGGTTTCCAAGGCTTTAAATCTTAAGGAAGCAGAGTGTCACTTCTTTCTGCCATAGAGTGGCTGGTGGGTTCAAACCCCAGACCTTTCTATTAGCAGCTAAATATTTTAACCACTATGCCACCAGGGTTCCTTGTCCATAGGTAACCAAACCCAACCCACTGCCATCAAGTTGATTCTGACTCATAATGACCCTTGTTGGGTTTCCAAGGCAGTAAATCTTTACAGGAGTAGACTGTCCCATCTTCCTTCCATGGAGTGACTGGTGAGTTTGAACTGCTAACCTTCAGGTTAGCAGTCAATGCCTTAGGCACTATGCCACCAGAGCTCCTTAAATTTCTATATAGATGAGTCAGTTTCAAGATGAAAATTAAATTCTGAAACATCAAGTCTAGCACTATGTTGGAAAGAAGAAATTAATTAAGACAGAAAGACCAATAGTCCTAGTCAGGAGAACCAATAGAGCTCAAAGGAAAAAAAAAAAAAAATCACTGAGGTTCTGACCAACAGAGAATACGACGTGTATATGGATGTTTTCAACTGTTTTCATAGCTGAAAAGGAGATATTATGGCCATCAAATTAATTAAAACATCACTGCAACCCATTTCTTCTAAGAAGCCAGGGACCCTAACTCCACAGCACCCCAAAGGAAGAGGAAGGTTTGCAGTCTGAATTGTTTCTTTGTGACTTGGATTGGGCTGGGCTTAGTGGACTTCTACAGAAGTTGATCATGTCATCTCTGGGAATTCATCATATCTTGTGTGAAATATTTGAGTTTTCTATTTTGGGTTGATGAGCAAACGAGGAGGGGAAGGAATACACTGTGGAAGCTTCATAATTAACAATGAAACATACGATAAATTCATATGAAATGTAATTTAAGAGTAACAAAACTCAGCTCTGAAATCCTCAATCACCTTGAGACGGGATGTTACTTCCCTCCTGAATGATCCCCCTTTGGCTCCATAGTGACTGGCATAATCCTTGTACCAATTTGATCCTCCTACAGAGGGTGAGAAGACACAGAAATTTCTTAGGCTTCCTGACCTGATCCTAGATTTAAGCATGTGTGTCACAGGTGTTGGCATAGCACGGTTGTTGCTCTCAGCATTCCAAACCAAACCAAACTCACTGCCATCAAGTGGGTTCCAATTCACAGCGATCCCTTCCTTGGGTTTCCGAGGTGGTATCACTACAGAAGTAGATTGCCTAGTCTTCCTTCCAAGGAGTGGCTGGTGGGTTTGAACCTGAAGCCTTCTGGTTAGTAATCAAATGCCTTAGGCACTGGCCTATATGAAATATCATAAATTTATCTCAGCCTTCCCAGATCTTCTTGTACACCAACAAAACTTGACCAGAGTACTAGGAACTTTTAAGCTACCACTGCAACTAGACATTTGTTTATAGCTTATGTAATATTTTCTTCAGGCAGCTGTAGATGGAAATGAATGACTGAATGAAATGTCCTGAATGGAGTGTATCCTAATGTTAAGTCAAGCATACAACCTTCTGATACTATGATTTTGGGGTGAGGCAACCACTCCATGGTTGAACTACTTCCTTGTGAACCTGGAGCTCATAATGTTTAGAGCACAAACACATATGTATGAGTGCTACATCCTATCTCATGCTGTTTTTCAATGTGAATGATCTCATTCATTACTGGAATAATTTATGTTAGAAGGATCAGCACTAGGCTGGTCCCTATGAGGCAGAAGTTAAAGATGCCCCAAGTGTCCAACTTTTCCAAATGGTTGTACCACTCCATTATCTCTAATATCAACTTCTCTTCTTGCCTCTGTACTCTTTGCCTCCCATATTAGGGTTCCATATTTCAATGTAATGTCTCACAGAACTCTCAAACTGCCAAGGAAATAGCTCACATCATGGTGGAAGCTGGCAAGTCCCAAAACCATGGGTCAGGTGTCAGTCTGGAGATTCTCCTTGCTCACATGTTTGCAGGGGCTGATGAACCTAAATTGGTAGGTCAGATAATTAGCTGCTGTTTCAAGTCCCAAGAAGCAGGGGTGAGCTGTTGACAAACCAGATGCAGGATCCAGAGGAAGGGAGCAAACTGGTAGAACGTCACACATATACCCTCAGGGAAACTAAGGGTAGTGACTGGAGTCACAACAAGCAGAAGGCAGGACTCAAGATACATCTCACCCTAATTCTGCCTCAACAATACCACAGACAACTCACGCAAAAGTGGGACCATAACCACAGACAGAGAGGCTAGAATTTACATCAGAAAATTGAGGACTGTGGCTAGAAGAACAATTCACTTCATTACATCCCTTTTTAGATTGAGATTTACTTTATGACAAGAACTGCGAATTACTTAGCAAAATTCCCTTTCATTCCTACTTAGGCATAGAACTAGACTACATTAATAAACTTCCTTTGAAATGATAGACAAATGACAGATTTCTAACCAAAGGAACATAAACAGAAACAATATGTGTCAATTTCAGGCTAGGCCCAGAAGAAGAGTCTACATGAACTGTTTCATGGTTTCCTGGAAACTCCTATGGCAACTACAGATGCTTCATGTTGAAGACTGCAAAACCACCATCAATCTAATTACATAAATAAAAATTTGGGGCAGAATTACCACATTATCCTCTACCTTTCCCAATCTGCATAGACTGAAAAATTATAGAAGCCAGAAGTAGCTTTCTATTACTTTGAAACATGTTTGGGTCTCATTATTGCAATACATGCTATACTAATGCATCTTTAATCATCACAACTGGAACAGTAAGAAACATCATGAGAAATGGAGAAAATAATGAAGTTGTCAAGGATTTAATTTTACTTGGAATCACAATCAACACCCACGGAAGTAGCAATAAAGGAACCAAACAACTCCACTGAAACATTGGGCAAATCAGCTTCAAAAGACCTCGTAAAAGTGTTAAAAATGAAAAATGTCACTATGAAGACTAAAGTGTACCTTTACCCAAGCCACAGTATTTTCAATTGCTTCATATGAATGTAAAAGCTGGATAATGAATAAAAAAGACAAAGAAGAACTGCTGCATTTGAATTATGTTGGTGTAGGATACTTACTATACCATGGACTGCCTGTAGAACAAACAGATTTGGAGAGGCACAGCGAAAATGGTCCTCAGAAGTGAGGACTTGGTCTCATTTCCTTAGACATGGTATCAGAAGGGACCAGTCCCTGGAAAAGAATATCATGCTTGGTAAAGTAGAGGGTCAGTGCAAAAAGGAAGACTGTCAATGAGATGAGTTGACATGGGAGCTGTAACAATCAGCTCAAACATATTAACAATTATGAGGATGGCATTGGACTGGGCAATGTTTTGTTCTGTTGTACGTAGTATCACTGGGAGCCAGAACTGACATGTTGGCACCTAACAACAACACACATTTAGATAATGTGCTCAGGTTTTTGCACTTACAGTATTTAACTCATAAGTAGATTGCTGTGAGTATTAAATGAGAATATAGATGCACAATGGCTGACATATAATAGGGATGAGAAAACAATGTGTTGTTAGTCCCCATTGAGTTGACTTGGACTCATGGTGATCTTACCTACAGAAGAACAGAAACAGCACAGTCCTATGCCACCTTCAGAATTATTGGTATCACGAGCCCACTGTTTCAGCCTTTGTGTGTTCTGAGTGCCTTCTAACCTAGAAGACTCATCTCCAAGGCATTATTCTGTTTTGATCTATAGAAGCTCTGGTGGCCTAGTGCCTATGGCATTAGACTGCTAACCAGAAGTCTGGTGGTTCAAACCAGCCACTCCTCGGAAGGAAGGTTGGGCACTTCCGTAGTGATACTGCCTCGGAAACCCAAAGAGGGGTCACTATGAGTTGGATCCAACTCGATGGAAGTGTGTTTTGTGTTGAATTTTTAGAAGCAGATCACCAGGCCTATTTTCCCAGTCTGTCTTAGTCTGGAAGCTCCACTGAAATCTGTCCACCATGGATGACAGTGCTGTTATTAGAAATTTCAACAGCATAACTTCTAGCATCATAATGACACACAAGTTACCACAGTACAACAAACTGAGGAGTGGTGGCAAAGAACAGTGTTGTTGCTGTTGTTGTTAGGTGCTGTCAAGTAAGCTATGACTCATGGGAATCTTATGTACAACAGAACAAAACACTGCCTAGTCCTGTGCAAGCCCCACGTTCCTTGCTATATCTGAGCCCATCATTGCAGCCTCTGTGTCAATCCGTCTCATTGAGGGCCTTCCCCTTTTTGTTGACCCTCTGCTTTACCAAGCATGATATCCTTCTCCAGGGAATGGTCCCTTCTGACAACATGACCAAAGAAGGTGAGGTGAACTCTGGCCGTAGTCGCTTCCAAGGAGCATTCCGGCAAACAGCAGTAGTTACTCTGAAATATTTCTTAGCGGCTCACTTAACAAATGGCTAAAATGATATTTTAGTCATTTTAGGTGTTAAAAAAAAATTAAACTTTAGGCATTGATGCCAATGACTAGTGTCCCAAGAAATTTTCCCAGATATTCTTTTCTTCAATATTACAGTTGAAATATTTATCTTTTTTCCCCACAGAATTTCTATGCATATTCAATAACATCTATGGTAGGCATATTTCTAAATTGGCTTTTAGTTATTCCAACTCCCTTGAGGTTCAAGTATCCCCTTGAGTGTAGGCTGCACATAATGACTTGTTTCTAATCAATGTGACAAAAGTAATCAGATGTCACATCTATCATTAGGTTACAAAAGATTAAGACTTACATATTTCCAGCACCTTTCTTTATTTCCTTTTTGGATTTTATACTCTGAGGAAACAGGCTTCCATGTTGAAAAGTCCCATCTGGCAAAAAACACAGGATAGGCTTCAATCAATAACTGGCAAGGAACTGAAATTCCCAATTCAAACACCTGTGAGGAGTTGCATCCTGAACAAAGACTGAGCAGCTTAGGAATGGGTCCTACCTGTGTGTCCTTCACATGGAACCGCAGACTTGGGCTAACATCTTGATAGCTGCAGCCTTGTGAACGGGCCTCAGGGAAAGGACCCAGCAAAGCAATGCTCAGATTCCTGATCCACAGAAAGTGTGAAATAATATATGTGTATTATTTAAGTGGCTTAGTGCCTAAGGCATTTGACTACTAACCAGAAGGCTGGTAGTTCAAACCCACTAGCCACTCCTCAGAAGGAAGACTGGGCTATCTACTTCCGTAGAGACACTCCAAGGAGGGGTCGCTATGAGTCGAATCAACTCGACAGCAGTGGTTGGTTTTTTTTTTTTTTTTGTATTATATAAGTTGCTAAATTTGGTATTATGCAGCAATACACATTTATTCTAATACACAAGGGGTGTTAACAGATCTCTAAAACAAACTTTATGAATTCATCCATAAAGCTAGTCCTCCCAGAAATTTTTCTTCAAAACCAAGTTGAAATTGCCAATCTTTGTTTTTTTCATTAAATATGTATGTTTTATAGTAGCAGCTATGACATTTTAATTTGTTTCATAACTTTGATACAAGTTTAGTATTCCTTAGAAGAATATATACCTCTTGGGGGAATTGACCATGGCTTATCTATTATCTTTGTGTCTTCTGTGATTTTCACCCAATGTGTAGTACATATTGAAGAAATATTATAAATGCTAAAAAATGTTCTATCTACTATTATGGATATTTACATTTATAACTAAATTGGGGAAATAGAAATTTCTTTTTCCGATGAAAGGAACATAATATCTATGAAATTGTGGAAAAAATATTTTCTTTTGCAATTAAAATAAAATCTATTTTCAAAAATGTGATGTACAATTAACTTTCTAGAATCATTAACTATATATTTTTACTGTCCCACTAAATTTAACTTTAGAATATTTTTTTCTAGAAAAATCACTTATTCAAAGAACTCTTTTACTAAGAGTTAGCCAAGTGTTAACTTAAAGAACATGATTCAGATATGCTAACTACACAGATCTACGAACTACACAAAACTAATTTTTTAATAGAAGCCTGGTAAAAAGCTTTATAACACAGACACAAATTATAACAAAGCACGCAGAAATATTTAGGTATCCGGTGATCATATATCTAATACTAAGGTAAACTGAAAGAATCTACTGTAGTGTAGTGGATAAGGAATTTGGCTGCTAACCAGAAGGTCAGTGCTTCAAACCCACCAGTCACTCCATAGAAGGATGATGGGGCAATCTACTTCTGTAAAAATTTATGGTCTTGGAAACCCAATGGGGGTTGGTATGAGTTGGAATTGACTCGAAGGCAGTGAGTCTCGTTTTTTTGGAATGTAAACTAGAAGTGAAATGCTTTGAGTGGATCCCGACTCATGGACCCCTCCTTGTGTTTCCAAGGCTGTATCTCTACGGAAGTAGATCACTCAATCTTCCTCCCGAGGAGTGGATGGTGGGTTTGAACCTCCAGCCTTCTGGTTAGCAGTCAAATGCCTTAGGCTCTATGCTACCAGAGCTCCTGTATACTTCTAGAGATAAGCAAAATAATAACTAGAATATTCATAAATATATAGGATGAGTTTAAAAAGAATAAAATGTAGTTTCTAATAATAAAGGGATTCTTTTTATATTTGCTTTGACTTTTATGTTAAATTTTATTTAAACATATTTCTTAAATATCTCATTTCAGTATCCTTTTTTACCAAATTATCATCTTTTATCATTTAATAATAGAGACTAAGAAGTCTTTTAAGCACATAGAAATGAGGATAGTTTGATGAGATTCAGTTGAGTAATAATTTTATCAAATAATATATTTCTTTTTAAAAATACTATTAAATAAAATCTCACACACAAATTGGACAGACTAGAAAGGAAAATGTCATCTCAAATCATCTGTCCAAACTTAGAGGTAATTGTGTTTTATAAAATTTTATGATGTGTTGTTATAAATTTGAAATACATAAAATATACAAAGGAACTTTTATCGATACCTTATGACAATTACTTTATGACAGAAATTTATACTATTTTTATAGATAGAAAAAGAATCTGTGTAAGTAATAAAGCAAGAAATTTATACTTTAAGAAGCTAGAGATTATACTACCAAATAAATGATACTTTTCTTCAAAGTAATTCCCTTGGGAATGCTTGTTTGTACCTGTTTTAGCATATTACAGTTTGGAAGAATGTATGTATTGTAATAATGTTGTAACTGTTCCAGTGATTTTGAGTATTTCTCTTGGCATTTCACAAGTGTCATTCAACTGAGCTCTGTAAGAAAATTAGTTTTCATTTATGAACAAAAAAAGCCATCTTTCATTGATAATTTTTTTCCACCATTGAGGTTATTAATATAGAAGTCACATGGTTTCTAAAGGCAATTCCAGAAGGTGAGTGGAAAAACTGTTCTGAGCGGTGGTATAATTGTTGTAATAAATTGTATGCCCTTCCAAGGCAATTACTTAAAGAAGGCAGAATTGCTTTTTTGATGTATCAATTTTGGTATGTTTACTTAAAATATTTTGACAATATTTTTCCAACCCCCTGCTAATTTATGTCATACTATATGTATTGGCATAATAGATGAATGCAACACCATTTCTCTTCACTTTTTCATTCCCAGCCTAGTAGACCATATGATTGTCTGATACAAAATGGCCAGTATCAGTCAATTTCAGATCACTAATTTTTAGGATATCAATCTACAACATCCTATTTTATTTCTGACAACTTCTAGTTTTCCTAGATCCATACTTTGTACATTCCACATTCTGATTTGTAATGGATGTTTGCAGCTGTTTCACCTCATTTTAAGCCATGCCACATTATCAAAGGAAGGCTTTACTCCATACACATCGTTAAGGTTGATTTTACTTTAAAGAGGCAGTTCTTCTCCAGTTGTATTTTGGTGTCTTCCAACTTGACAGGCTATCTCCCATGACCATATCAGACAATATTCTTTTATTATTCATAAAGTTTTCACTGGTTATTAATCAATTAATTAATTCATTCATTCATCCATCCATCTATCTTTTTTTTATTGCAAAAGTAGATCATTAGATCCTTCTTCTTAGTCTAAAAACAGAGAATATCCAAAAGAATACTAGAAGGATGTTTATTGACTTCACAAAGGCGTTAGACTCTGTGGATCATAACAAATTATAGATAACATTGTGATAATGAGGATTACAGAATACTTAATTGTGCTCCTACAGAACCTTACACAGGCCATGAAGCAGATGATTGAACAAAACAAGGTGATACTGTTACTGCACTACATAACCCAGAGGACAATGTTCTATATCTTACTTTGTTATGTAGCAACTAGGGTCTTAAAAACTTGTGAGCAGCCTTCTAAGGTACAACTATTGGTCTCTCCCTTTGCTCAGCAAAGAGGGAAAAAATCAAAGATACAGGAAACAATCTAAATGGACCATGTGAACCCCATCTTCATGACCATGAGACCAGAAGAACTAGATGGTATCCAAGTACCATTGCTGATCACTCTGAAAGGGATCACAATTGGAGGTCTTGGATAGACTGGGAGAAAAATGTGGAACAAAACCCAAAACAACAAAAAAGTCAGGACTTACTGGTCTGATAGAGATTGGTAGAGTTCCCAAGACTATGGCCCTTAGACACACTTCAAACCTAGAATTGAATTCAGCCCCATGGCTCAATGTTCAGACAAACAATAGGCCTATAAGGTATACAATAACACAAGGGAAGCATGCACAGCTTAGAACAATCAACTATGTGAGATAAGGAGGGCAGCATTTGCCTGGGGATAAAGTTCAAAAGACAGAAAGAGATAAGAAAAAAGGATAAAGAGAAATGGTAAACACAGGGAAGAAACATAAGAGGGCTGTTATATTGTAGGGACTGCAATCAACATCACAAAACAAACTATGACTGTTGAATGGAACAAATTTGTTCAATTTTCACCAAAATTACCATAAAAATTATAAAAATAAAATAAATTTTATAAAAGGTATACACCAGGGCTATATCTTTCACCATTCTTATTCAATCTGTCTACTTTGCAAATAATCCTAGAAGCTGGACTACATGAAGAACAACATAGCATCAGGATGGGAGGAAGACTTATTAACAACCTGCAATTTACAGATAACACAATCTTGCTTGTCATAAGTGAAGAGGAATTGAAGTGCTTCCAAATGAGTATTTCAGTATGGATTATATATCAACACAAAGAAAACATAAATCATCACAAATGGACCAACAATCAATGTCATAATATACAGAGAAAAGATTGAATTTGTCAAAGATTTCATTTTACTTGGCTCTACAATCAATGCCCATGGAAGTAACAGTCAAGAATTCAAATAACATATTACATAGGGCAAATCTACTGCAGAAGATCTCTTTAAAAGATTAAAAAGTAAAGATGTCTCTTTGAGGACTAAGGTGCACCTGACTCAACCATGGTTATTGCCTCATATGCAAAAACTTTGAAACTTAGACAATGAATAAGGTAGACATTAATACTTTTGAATTATGGTATTACAAAAGAATATTGAATATACTGTGGAATGCCAGAAGAATGAACACATCTCTCTTGGAAGAAGTACAGTTAAAATGTTCTTTGAAAGTGGACGTGTTATCAGGTGTGGCCAGTCCCCAAAGAAAGACATCATGCTTGGTAACAAAAGACAAGAAGACCCTCAATGAGATGAACTGACACAGTGGCTACAGCAATGAGCTCAAGTACAGTAAGGATCATGAGAATGAAGCAGGACCAGGTATCATTTTGTTCTGTTGTACAGAGGGTGACTGTGAGTTGGAACTTACTTGACAGCACTTAACAACAACATATGTTGTTGTTAGGCATGCATATATTTATCTGCAGATTAATTCCATTATTATCTAACAGTTTTCTGAATACTAAATTTGGATATTAATAGTAGGGATGATTAGTACAATTTGAACATAAAATTTAAAAGATAAAAATATAATTTAAAAAATCCTTACAGCAAGAGAAATAGAAAGCAAGTATTAAACAAAGTGCCATTGGAAGGCAATAAAGAAGTGAAAAATTTAATATCTTATCTATTCCATTTACAGATGAGAATATTAAGACCTGGAGAAGTTAAGTGGTGTGCACCATGCAAACAAAATCTTCCAGATTTGGAAGACATTCAAGGGACATGATCTCCTAGATCAATGAAATAGCAACTAAGTCACTTTAGTTTCTATTAGAAGACATGTAAAGTGCAAAACTTGGTGACATTTTGGAAATAATGTATGCCAGCCTATCTTAAGATGTTGACTTTTTGAATGTTTTGGTGCTTAGAGTACTTTAATACATTTAGCAAATAGCAGAACTAGCACAAAATGAAAGGAAGTCAAATACTAAGTCTTCAAATTTTAATAGCTACAACCCTTATTTTTGCAAACATCAATCTTTTCATACCTGGACAGTCTGAGCTGACAGCCTTGTCACCAGGCTTTCCTTCTCCCGTGCATTTTAAAGTAAGCAGTAAGATGTTCTTTCTCGAATGGAATTCTAAAAAGCTAACTTCTCTAGTGTCTAATGGCATTCGGTAACTTCTCTCAGAACAACCAAACATAAATAGGTATTATTTATGTAACAGGGATTCTGAAAATATTATAATTACCTCACAAATAGAATGTCCTACCTCACTACAAATTCTTTCCCTTTTCTGTCAACCATTTCTAATTGATTGGGAACAGAACCAACAACTCAAAACTCATTAGACATCATAAACAAGCAATTGCATTAAACGAGAAACCACAAGATGGCATCCGTGGAGAGTAATAACAGCCATATCAAGTTAAACTCACTTGGGCCCTTGCAGCAAAGACTAGCCAAGAACACACTATATGGAGACCAGCATGGGAAGTGTGCTCTAGATCATGTTTCTTCCTTTTGTTTACCTTCTATTTCTTTGGTTTGCTACTTCTCATTCATGTGCAACCTACACTTTCTCATCCAAACCAGCCTAAGAACAATCAAAAGACTCAATAAAAATCAATTAATTAATTGTTATAAACCTTTTTGGACTCCCTGGAATGCCAGCCCTCTCACTAGTTCTACTTCCTTTCTGTAATATTTTCAACAACATTATATATATATGTGTGTGTGTGTGTATGTGTATTTATACACATATATTGTTTTTGTTGTTATGTGCCATCGAGTCGGACCCGACTCATAGCGACCCCTTCTTGGGTTTCTGAGGCAGTGTCACTACGGAAGTAGATTGCCCAATCTTCCTTCCAAGGAGTGGCTAGAGGGTTCAAAACACCAGCCTTCTGGTTAGCAGTCAAGTGCCTTAGGCACTACGCTACCAGAGCTCCTATATGTATGTGTGTGTGTATATATATATATATATA
>NW_006921594.1:1531335-1541247 GCF_000298275.1 Orycteropus afer afer
GGGACCATTCCCTGGAGAAGGATGTCATGCTGGGTAAGGTGGAGGCTCGATGAAAGAGGGGGAGGCCTTCAACGAGATGGATTGACACGGTGGCTGCGAAGATGGGCTCAAGTATAGCAGGGATCATGGAGCTGGCCTGGGATCCGCCAGTGTTTCGCTCTGCTGTGCTTGGGGTCGCTATGAGTTGGAAATGACTCGATGGCACCTAACAACAACAGAAACAGAAGTCTCTTCGATTTCTGAGTATACTTTTTGTATACATTTTATTTACCTCAGTATTTCTGCCATCCCAATCTGGTCATGCAGCACGATCTCCAGGACTCCATCACATTCAGATTTGTCCCCCAGATTCTCGTCAACTAGCCTTCAGCTGTTGGTGGTGGTGGTATGTGCTGTCAAGTGGGACCCTACTCATAGCGACCTCTCCTTGGGTTTCCCAGGCGATATCACTACGGAAGTAGATTGCCCAACCTTCCTTCCGAGGAGTGGCTGGTGGGTTTGAACTGCTAGCCCTCTGGTTAACAGTCCAGTGACTTAGGCACTACGCTACCAGGATTCAGCCAGTAAAGGTAAACTCGCTGCTTCTTGGAGGTGGTTTTCTCTTCTATCTGGGATGCTTCACAGTGTTTCAGGAGAATTGTAATTTAGGAGACAAAGTCTAAAACTTGAGGCTCAGGTCTCATCTGTTTCGCTATTGTCTCTATCATGAACTCTTTAAGACGCTCATGTAAACATCAGCTCAATGGGAGGAGAAAAAAAAAAAAAACAACTCACTGCCATCGAGTCCATTCGGCTCATAGCCACCCCTCTTTGGGTTTCTGAGGCAGTATCTCTATGGAAGTAGATTGCCAAATCTTCCTTCTGAGGAGTGGTTGTTGGGTTTGAACTGCCACTCTTCTGATTAGCAGTCAAATGTCTTAGGCACTATGCCACCAGAGCTCAATGGAACTGGTCTCCAAATACCTGATTTCCCATTCTGAGCAAGCTGAATCTAACCACTGCTGAAATCTTTAAACAAAAGTAAGCAGAAGGTACTCACATTCAAAAGTCAGATCTGCTAATAACTTTTTCAATAAGTCACTTTTTGATGTCATATTTCTATTGATAAATAACTCAAGTGTCAAATCCATTTTCCATGTAAGAAATAGATTTACATTTTTTCACATATATATGGCATAGTGCATATCTCATATTATAACACTTTTCATTTTACTGTGTCCTTCACTTGTTGTTTTAGGAGCTCTGGTGGTGCAGTGACTAATGCATTTGGCTGCTAACCAGACAGCTGGTTGGCAGTTCAAACCCACCAGCTGCTCCATGGGAAGAAGCTGAGGAAATCTCCCTCCATAAAGATCTAAAACCTTGGAAAACCAGTGGGGATTGCTATGAGTTGGAATTGACATGATTGCAGTAGGTTCACTACTTATTTTAGAACTTTGGGATTTAATTTCGGCTTCCACCACATAGATGTGTGACTGTGTGCTCACCTTCTTTGTACATTATGATAATAGCAGGTAGACTCCCAAAGAAGTGTTTTACAGAGCCTAATGCATTAAAATATGTAAAGCCACTGTGATGGTGCTACTTCAACTCCTCAATATATTATTTCAGAAGTTAAAATAAAATTTTGGCCAAAAATACTGTGAAATAAAAGTTTGAAATTCACATTCACAAGGTTTAAGTCATCATCACCTGTCGACTTTAAAACGAATTTCCCTAATTACAGCCTTGGAATGGTCAGATTGTTACGTGAAAAAAAAAAAAAAGAAATACTCAGATAAGAGTATTTACATGCACGTTTATTTTTTAAAAAACCCACAAACTTCTTCAGTTTGCTTTTAACTGTGGAGCTTTTACCCTTAAAACATATTTTTAAATGAAATGTGACATTAAGTTTTTCTTCTGACCTTTATATTTTTTTTATTGCAATCCTAGTTTCTATCTCTTCCATACATACACAATGGCATGTAGACACGTACCACACAGACACACACAGAGAGCTTTTGTACCACCACTAGCTTGAGCCCTGGTGGCACAGTGGTTGAAGCACTTAGTTGCTAACCAAAAGGTTGGCAGCATTTGCAGGAAATTTTTTCCTCTGCCTTTGTGCAACATAAATTAATTTATCCTGCTAATACTCTAACGTTGCCACAGTGCAAATTTGGAAGAGAGCTGGCTCTATATCATCTAGGATTCCATGGTATAATGGTACAACAATGGTGTTTCCTTTAAAAACTAAACAAAACAAAGAAACCTTTCCAGAAAAGCAAAACCACTTCCTATTTGTAAAATAAACCTGGAAATCTCTGAAGTCTGGAGTTGTAGCAATTATTAGATCACAGTTATATTTTGTTAGGATTAAAAGTCTCACATCCTCCCTGGAAGAGAGGAAGACCCCAAGATTACAATATATTTGAACACGAAGGAGCTAACTTTGCATTCTTTTCCATTCTTCTTCCCGTCTTTGTCAGGAGGATGGATCCATGCTGTGCTATTCTCTATTCTGGTTGCCACCTTTGTCATGAGAATGAGACACTAGAATGAGAATGTTTCCTGTGAGATATAATAGCATGCTTTCCTCCCTCACCTCTCAGGATGTTGTATTTAGTTAGGTTAAAACCTCTGAATCCCTTAGGGTATCAGCTTATCATTCTCATAATGTGGCCTTTTTGCTTGCACTCTTTGTAAAACTATTTGATGTCTTGGTCAGTTAGGAAGCCTTCCTTATCTCAAGCTTACCCCTTCAAAAAAAAAAAAAAAACTAATTTTTTATCATTATCAGGTCAATCAAATGTATGTTGCAATTTGGGGGAATACAGAAACGTACATATGGCTTCATTCTTTTCTAAGAACCACCAGTGTTTTACACATATTTCAGTATTCATATTGCACATAGGCATACTGAACTAATGGCTAGCAGCTTTTGGGAGAAAGTGTGGTGGGATGGGTACTTAAAAGAGAGAGTTCATTCCCTTGAAGATGTATTTATTTTCTATTTAGAAAATGTCTGCTTTTTAATTTGATTTTGCTTGGAGCTGATTGTAAAATGACTTTTAAATTTCACTCTCATTAAGGCTAAGAGATAAATACCAGAGTCCACTTCTAGATCATAATCCTGTCCCACCATGCAAATAGAGTCTACAGATACACCGCCAAGTTACCACTTGTCAAATGTTAGGTTATATGGGGCCAACATGATAAACATTTCCATGCAGCTGCAGTTTGCCATGTGGGCAGAATTTCATATCCACGCAGGACCTGGGAAGAGGATACATTAAGCATGAAGGAATCCTTTTGAATTTGAAAAGTGTGCATATAAGTAGGTAAAAAAAAAAAAAAAAACCAGTCTAATCAATAACAGAATTTACTGTTTTATATGTGTAAGGGATGTTTCTGAGTAATTCCAAATAGCTTTAGAGTTTTGTTTTTGTTTCCTGGTTTTGTTTTGCCCCAGAAGGAATTGGCCTAAAATTGAATTATATTGCTATGATAAACAAACAATATGACTTTTGTGAATTTGAGCATGATAAGTTACAACAGAAACCACACTAGTATTTCAATGGAGGGGTCTTAATAGAGGTGATTGATAAATACCTGACTGATGACAGACCACCTAGTCTCTCACTGGCAGGGAAGAACCTCTTGAATCTTGACCAGATCCTCTATTTGGCTCCCGGACTAGTCTGTCTCCCCTCTAACATTTGCTTTATTGCTACATCACGATCATGGTGGCAGCACCTGTGGCAGTTCCACTGGCTCATGCTTAGGAACTTCTGCAGCCCATCTTCATGCCAGGACATGCAATTCCCTTCATGCCTCATGGGAGCCAAGAGCAGCTTATTGCTATTGTTAGTTTCCAGTGAATTGGCTCTGACATGTGGTGATCTTATGTGTAACAGGACAAAATATTGCCTGCTCTCATGTCATCTTCACGAGCATTGGTATGTTTGAGGTCTTACTGTGGCTACTGTGTTCACCCATCTCATTGAAGGATTTTCTCATTGATGTCCTTTTCTAGTAACTGGTCTTTTGATGACATGTTCAAAGAAAGTGAGTCAAATCTTGCCATTTTCACTCTTAGATGCGCTAAACTCAGCCCTTCTCTCCCTAACTATGATGGTATAAAGTGAGCAAAAAAGTTATTTTAAAAAATATTTTCTTCTAAATAAAACTCGGTTTTAAATTTTTTAGAAAAAAAATCCTATTTTGAAGATCATAATCTTTCTTGCTCTTACCTTTTGCTCTAATTCACAATACCAACAGAATGGATATCTTGTTTTGAATTGAACAAAATTATATGAAAGGAATGCAAGGGGAAAAAAACACAACATCGTTATATTTTCTATTTCAAAAAACAAACTAGGTTATGAGAAGTGACACACAAATCGTCCAGGGGCCTAATATGAAAAAGCATTTTTGACTCTTTAGCCCATCCCAGAGAAAGGAAGATGGCCGTTTCTGACTTCAGTTGCCTCACAGGCCCGAGGTGATAGATTTGGGACACAGTGTGCTTGCATCAAGATTCAAGCGTTTGTCAGTGATTGAAATTAGATTCTACCACTAGAAACAGCATTGCTCACAAAGTAATGGTCTTTGGCAGTAATTGCAGGTTGGTGAGCTGTGAAGTAATTCTCACATCGATGAAGTTATTTCTAAAGGTCGACTCTGTAACTCAACAAAGGCAGTTGATCCTTTACTCCAGCTTATATCAGGGGGCTAGAGCCTTTCCCCCATCATTCTGTTAATCATCACTGCAAAGTTTATTTGAGTTCTTCACAGATGTTATAGTTACCAGTTTTTGCTGGTACAGCTTCCCAGAAGGTGGGTCAGGAAGCCTTCCCCAGGACACTAGTAGTCAGGACTAGAAATGCCACTTGACTTTCTGCAGAGTTACCACCAAAGATGTCCTAACGTTACCCAAAGCATAATAGGTCTTGCTATACCCTTCTTCAGGAGCTCTGGTAGCATAGTGCCTAAGGCACTTGACTGCTAACCAGAAGGCTGGCGGTTCAAACCCACCAGCCACTCCTCAGATGGAAGATAGGGCAATCTACTTCCGTAGTGATACTGCCTCGGAAACCCAAGGAGGAGTCGCTATGAGTCAGGTCCGACTCGATGGCACACACCAACCAACCAACCATACCCTTCTTCCAGGACAACTAGGCCTGCTTCTCAGATAAGTAATCTGGTAAGATTATTCCACTTACTCTTCCAGGAGCAGGAAAGAATACATAAAGGTAATTTATCTTCTATGCTTTAGTTTTAAATAACTAAAGGAGACCACTATAGCAATATTTCTCAGAATCATTTCCTTTGTAAAACCCAGTAATTGGTCATTTATTCATGTTTCTGTGTGGTTGTTTCATTAATGTCTGTATCTCAGTCCATGTGCACAGACATCTTGTTCATTTGGGTTCTCTGCTCTATCTCCAGTGCCCGTCAGAGAACCAGACACATGAAGAGCTAATCAGTATTTCTGAAAATAACAAATGAATAATTATGTTTAAGATGAGTTTGTTTCCCTTTGGTATATTGTGAAGTAGTTGGCAACTTCTCTAACTAAAGAAGAGAGAAATAAAGAAAAAATAAGTGCCAACTTAATTTCCAACATGCTACTTCTCAAGGGAGGTAACTCCCTAAAAAGACATAGTTATAAAAAAGACTCAGACTTTTTCCACCAATAAGCAAACATCTTAGGGTATCACACGACTTAATACTACTTTTAAACAAAGTTAATCTAATACTATTAGAGTGGAATTCCTACGTGGTACAATCAGCTGACATGCTCAACTGTGAACTGAAAGGTTGGAGGCTGGGATGGAGAGGGACATCTGAACAAAGACATGTTAATTTACTTCCAAAAATAAATCAGCAATTGAAAATCCTATGGAACATTTCTATTCCTACAAACAGGAGACTACCATGAATTAGAATCTACTCAATGGCAACATGTTTGTTTTTTACTTCATATGTTAGAGTAGATTAACTTATGCTCTGCAAAACTTTAAGTTCCCAAGGAGTTTGCTAGATAATGTGCAGAAAATATCAATCCAAAGTCTAGTAAGTTTAGAAATAATAGGACAAATATATTTTTTTAATGGAAGAATTTTCAGTTATTGAGGGACTAAATATACTCTAGAATATAGTATACAAAGATCTCACACTTATTTAAAATTTAATTTTATAGTAACATTCTTAATGTTTATGTTCCATGTTACATTAGAAAACAATTAAAATTCTAAAGCTAAACTATGAAAAACAGTGGCAAGCGACTAATTAGGATGATATGGTAATAATGTGTAAATTTTAAAGATAGTGCCTAAGGCATTTGACTACTAATGAGAAGGCTGACAGTTCAAACCCACCAGCCACTCCTCGGAAGGAAGATTGGGAATTTACTTTCATAGTGATATGGCTTTGAAAACTCAAGGAGGAGATCCTATGACTTGGATCTGACTTGATGGCTGTGAGTTGGGGTTGTTACACCTTTAAGGCTTATTTTCCATTAGATTGTGAGCTGGAGGGTAATGATGCTTTATTCATCCTTGTAGTGAACACCTTAGCACTTATAGTTCTTGGTGCATAGCAAGTGTTCAATAAATATTTGTTTAGTAAATGAGACAATGAGAGCTAGCTCAAGCTAAAGTGTACATTATATTGAATGTAATAATTATACTGAATTAATAATAACTTTTGATAATGTGAGACTAGTTATTCATGCCAGTGGAAACATATTCACCAAAAGTTTTTTTAAAAAAATATCCTCTCAAATAGAAAGAAAAATGCATATATCCATTTTTTTTCTGCAGAAAAGAAAAAAAAAATGTAGACAGAATAAATTAATTATATCCAAATTAACTGACAAGAACCAATTAACATTAATTTATAAAACAAAAAATTCAAATAGAAATAGGATATGATCTCACTGAAAATTCTCTGCTGTCTATACATAAACCAAGGCACTCTGATAGTGTCGTGGATAAGGCATGTGGTTGCTAACCAGAAAGTCAGCTGCTAACCAGCTGCTGCATGGAAGGAAGATTGAGCAATTTGCTTCCGTAAAGATTTCCAGCCTTGGAAACCCAAGGCGGGTCACTCTGAGTCAGATAGACTCTGTGGCAGTGGGTTTGGTTTTGGTTTTGGTTCGGTAAATATAAACAGAATTTTTCCATTGTTAGAAATTTTCCTATGGAATGTATTAGTAGATTTGGCTTTCTGATTTTAGCCTAGTTCCATCAAGATTACCGTGATAGAATAACTCCATCTGATGACTGGTAAAATTTCAGAGATAAGCTGTTTTATTCCTTAGATTGAGTATTCTATTCTTTAGATTAAACTCAAGAGTCATTCACAGCTTGATTGCAAAATGCAACAAACACAATACTGTACCAGGTGAAAGTAATGACTGCATCATCCCAATAATCTATCTCTAAATGTTGTCAGACATGATTATAATAAGAGCTTATTAACTCTCTTATTAAAGTTTATCTTGAAAACTTTGGAAAGCATCCAAACCCATCTAATTTGACCTTAGTCATTATCATCAGGTCCCTAAACATAGGTATTGGAAAATGTTTTTGAATGACTCACTCTAAATTCAGAAATTCAGAAGTGAACACAAGAGATGTGGCATAGTGGGTATGGCCCATTTCATCTTAGGAAAGTGTTCAATTCAAGGGTCCCAACAGCTGGTAAAGAGGGTAAAGCCTGCCAGTCAGGGGCTACTATTTTATACAATGTGGTCACAGAAAGCTTTGCCACTACAGTGGAATTCTCTGAATGAGATGAGAAATCAGTAGATGGTTTTCAGCAGAGTGACAAACTCTGAATTCTATTTTGACAGAATAACAGGCTTTTGTGAGAAAAGACTAGAAGAGAGCAAAAGTGGAAATCAAAAGATCAGTTTGGAATACTAATAATAAAAAGAGGTGGGAATTGAACAAATAAAAGATAATGGTGGTTTTGCTAAGTCCAGATAGATCAAAGACTTAAATGTGAAACCTAAAACTATAAAGTTCTTCAAGGAAAAACTGGGGGCAAATTTAGGGGCCCTACTATATGTCATAAATAGACTATAAAGCATAACCCCAAGTGCACAAACAGAAGATCAACTAGATGAATGGGACCTTCTAAAAATTAAATTTTTATGTGCTTCCAAAGACTTCTCCAAAAGAGTCAAAAGAGAACCTACAGATTGGGGAAAAATACTTGGCAATGATATATCTGACAAGGGACTTATCTATAGAATATATAGAAAACTTCGATACCTCAATAACAAAAAGACAAATAATCCAATTAAAAAACGGGGCAGAAGACATGAATTGACACTTCACCAAAGAGGATATTCAGGCAGCCAACAAACATATGAAGAAATGCTCATGATCATTAGCCATTACAGAGATGCAAATCAAAACAACAATGAGATACCATCTTACTCCAGCAGTAGTAGCAAAGTTCAACAAGACAGAAAATAACAAATGCTGGTGAGGATGCGTAGAGATTGGGACTCTCATACACTGCTGCTGGGACTGTAAAATAGTACAACCACTGTGGAAAGCAGTATGATGATTCCTTAAAAAGTTGGAATTAGAAATACAATTTGACTCAGCCATTCCATTACTAGGTGTATATCCTAAAGAAGTGAGAGCCATTACAAGGACGGACATATGCACACCCATGTTCATCATAGCACTATCTACAGCAGCCAAAAGATGGAAACAATCTAGGTGTCCACCAATGAGGAATGGATAACTGAACTATGGTACAAACACACAATAGAATACTATGCAACTCTAAAGAATAACATAGAATCTGCAAAATACCACATACATGGATAAACTTGGAGGACATTTTGCTGAGTGAAATAAGTCAATCACAGAAGGACAAATATTGTATTAGTCCATTATTGTAAAAGTCAAGGAAAGTTTTAGATATGGAAGGAAATTTTCTTTGTTGCTTAACAGGGGTGGGATGGGAGGGGAGGGAACACTGTTAGATAGGTAGAGTTAAGTATTGATATGGGTGAAGAGAAGGGCAATATACCAAATATGACTGATCAACATGGTAACATTGAGGAAGAAGAAGACATGGAGAGGTACATGGGAGGTATAGACAACAAAGATGAACCCTTTTGCACATACAGTACTGCGTTGTCTGTGAAGGCAAACATGGGTATACATGTGGATAGATGGGTGGACAGGCTGAACTATTAGATATGTCTATGCATCAGGGAGTGTACCTAAGACCATGTATAGGGTGAGCAGACAATGGTCCTACAAGTGTATTTGTATGTTCTGTAAGAATTCCCAGGTATATAGCAGAGCTGACAAGGGACAAGGTTGTGGTCACTTCTTGGTCACAGCCAGGTGCCTAGAGGAAGTGAGTAGTTGAACCCGTGGGCTCGGGACATAGTCACAGGGGATATCAAGCTCAATTGGCATAACATACTACATAAAACATTGTTCCACTCCCACTTTGGCAAGTAGTGATTGGGATCTTAAAAGTTTGCAAGCAGCCATCTAGATGCAACAATGGTTCTCTCCTCATCCAGTGCAAAGAAGAATGAAGAAAACCAAAGATTCGTGGAAACAATTAGTCCTTGTGACTGGTACACCATGTGATCCTCAGCCTATACAACTATGAGACCAGAAGAACTAGATGGTGCCCAGCTACCACTGTGAACCACTTGGAGGGGGATTTATATAGGAGATCCCTGAGAGAGAGGGAGAACAATGTGGAACAAAACTCAAAATCATTTGGGAAAAAAAGGGGGGGGTGGGGACCAGGTTTGCTGGTGGAACTACTGAGACTATGGCTGCTGGCTGCCCTTCAGGTCTGGAATTGAACCCACTCTTGTGGCTTCCCGCCAAACAAAAGACAGGCATATGAGCTGAACATTTACCTGAGGTAGAT
>NW_006921594.1:1541347-1542124 GCF_000298275.1 Orycteropus afer afer
ATATATATATATGTATGTGTGTATTTGCAATATATCTATTGGATACTGGAAAGGTTAAGGGGCCCTGGTAGCATAATGTTGACTGCAAGGACTGGGCTTCTAACTGAAAAGTTGGTGCTTTGAATGCATCAGCACCTCCATGGGAGAAAGACCTGGCCCTCCACTTCTGTAAAGATTACAGCCTAGGAAACCCTATGGGGCATTTCTACTCTGTCCTATGGAGTCACTATGACTCAGAATTGGATCAATGTCACACAACAGCAATGGTCATATTTTAGTGACTAGTAAGTAAACAGACCCTAGAGCCAGCTTCCTGAGTTAAAAGTCCATATCCAATCATCAGTGGTCTGGGGCAAGAATTAAAGTCTCCTTATCTATAAGATGATACAATATTAATAATACCGATACCTATACCATACCTTAGGATTATTGGGAGAATAAGCTAATGTACATAAAACATTTATGATGATGCTTATCCCAGAATAAGCATCAAAACATACTAGCTGTTTCTCTACTTGTTAAAATGTATTCTAGATACTCACACATTCTGAACATATTTCAAATATGCTTCATGTTAGCTTAATTAATTACTATAAACCTTCTCTTTGGCATTGCTAGAAACAGCATTATTCCAGAAATAATGCTGGAACTCGCATGGAAGAATTTTGCAAGACCAATGACCTGTTCATTGCAAACACCTTTTTTTCAACAACACAAATGGCAGCTCTGCACATGGACTTCACCAGATGGAACACACAGGAATCAGATTGACTACAT
>NW_006921594.1:1546493-1552581 GCF_000298275.1 Orycteropus afer afer
CTGTATGGTAAGTGAATTTGCTCTGTAAACTTTCACCCAAATCACAATTAATTAATTAATTAATTAAAAATAAAGGTAATGGTGGTTTTGACCAACATAGTGATGACAAGGTTGATGAGAAGGTGGAATTCTGATTATATATGAAAAACTGAGCCAAAAAGATTTACCAATGGGAAGGAGCAGTCAAAGATGGTGATGAGATTTTTGACCTCATCAATTAAAATTTGAGTTGACATTTACTCTGATATAAGACTGCAGGAGAAGCCTACAGAGTGTTTGTGTGTATTTGTATGGAAGAAGAAAGTATTCAGGCTTTCAAGTTTCAAAAGGCTAGTTTATAAGACTATTAGAAATACAAATGGAGATGTTAAGTAGACAGATTACAAATCTAGAGTTCAAAGGGAAGGTGACACCTGGAGACATAAATTTGTATGTCACAGAAAATTAAATACCATTTAAAACTATGAAAACACCTTCCCCAATAGACCATTTTAACATGTTTATGGTCTTTGCAAAGCAACGTCAGGTATGGTTATCACAGTGTCTGGTATATTTCTTTCTCTTAATCACAAGGTAGTAACTTCTCCATAAATAGACTTTTATGTTCTGGAGATATTTACTAATGTTGAATGAAGGGTGGACATGTTTTATAAGAGGTTTTAAAACGGACTACTTGCTGACTTTGATTTGAAGGATTTGCTTATATATATTCAGTTAACCAATGGCCTGACTCGCCGATTTATTTAGTCTTGATCCACCTGTTATTCTAGCCACTACGTTTCTTCTAATTTAAATTCTTTGTCTGTTTCTTCCATTATAGTGTCAGGGCATTTGCCAAGACAATGTCAGTTCTCTTTCCCATCTTCATTGGACAATCCATTTTAAAACAGTTGCAATGGTAAAAGTACCATTCTTTGTTCCATATTAACATTTCTAGCATAATCCAAAACAGGCTTCTTCCCCCACTTTATTCTCAATGCTGAAATCCTTGTCTGACCTTCTTTTTTATTAAATATATTTGAATGTGTAGGGGATGACAGAGCAGAGCAGCAGCCAGGCATCCAGGTAAGGGGAAGGAGGGACCCAGTCCCCACCCCCACCAGCAAGGAAAGTGGGAGAAACAGAAGCCAGAGCGAGCAACACAGCAGAGCAGCAGCCAGGCATTCAGGTAATGGAAGGGACACAGGCCCCACTCCCACAAGCTAGGAAAATACATGAAAGAGAAGCCAGGGGGACAACAGAGCAGAGCAGTGCCAGGGTTTCAGGTAAGGGGAGGGTAGAGAAGTTTTGAACAGCTAAGTGAGAAAAACTTATCTATCAGTTTGCCGTACTATTGTGGCTTGCCTGTTGCTGTGTGAGGCTTGAGGCTGTGTCACTGGTGTTTCAAGTGCTGGCAGGGTTGCACATGGTATGCAGATTTCAATGCACTTTACAGACTGAGACAGACTAAGAAGAAGGAAGAGGCCATCCCCTTCTCCAAGAACTGGCCAGTGAAAACCTTATGAATAGCAGAGAAACACTGTCTGATACATTACTGCACAACTTTATGAAGAGCCCAGAAACATCATCTGATACAGTTCAGGAGGATGAGCTCCTTAGGTCAGAAGGCTTTCAAAATACAACTAGGAAAGAGCTGAATCATCAGAGTATGACCAAACTTACTGATATGGATAGAGCAAAGCTTTTGAGACCTCCATTTGCTGATGCGGCACAACTCAAATTGAAGAGAAACAGCTGCAAAAATTCATTAATAATAGGAACATGGAATCTATGAAGTATGAATCTAGGAAAATTGGAAGTTGTCAAAAGTGAAATGGAATGCATAAAGATTGATATCCTAGGCATTAGTGAGCTGAATTGGACTGGTTTTGGCTATTTTGAATCAGACAAGCATATGATCTACTATGCCAGGAATGACAATCTGAAGAGGAATAGCATGACATTCATCATCACAAAGGATGTTTCAAGATCTGTCCTGAAGTAAAATGCTGTCAGTGAGAGATTAATATCCATGTACCTAAGAGGAAGCCAGTTAATACGACTATTACTCTAATTCATACAACAACCACCAAAGTGAAAGATGAGACTGAAGATTTTTATCAGTATCTGCAGTCTGAAATTGACTGAACATGCAATTAAGATGTGTTAATTATCACTGGTGACTGGAATGCAAAAGCTGAAAACAAATAAAAGTTGAAAACAAAGAATTTGGCCTTGCTGACAGAGTTGAAAACAAAGAATTTGGTGACAGAAATAACATGAGAGATCGCATGATAGAATTTTGCAATACCAATGACTTATTCATTGGATTTAGATTTTTTTTCCACAACAGAAATGGTGGCTTTACATGTGGACTTTGCCAGATGGAGTACACAGGAATCAGACTGACTACATCTGGCAAGAGGTGATGGAGAAGTTCAATATCTTCAGCCAAAACAAGCCAGGAGCTGATTGTGGAACAGACCATCAACTGCTCACATGCAAGTTCAAGTTGAAATTGAAGACAATTAAATCAAGTCCATGAGAGCTAAAATATGATCTTGAGTATATCCCTCCTGAATTTAGAGACCACCCAAAGAATAGATTTGATGCATTGAACATCAATGACCGAAAACCAGCAGAATTGTGGGATGACATCAAGAACATTATCCATAACGAAAGCAAGATCATTAAAAAGACAAGAAAGAAAGAAAAGACCAAAAGGAATGTCAGAAGAGGCTCTGAAACTTGCCCTTGAACAAAGAGTAGCTAAAACAAATGGAAGAAATGATAAGATAAAAGAGCTGAACAGAAGATTTCAAAGAGCAGCTTGAGCAGACAAAGCCAATTACTATAATGAAAGTGCAAAGACCTTGAGTTAGAAAATCAAAAGGGAAGAGCATGCTTAGTATTTCTCAAGCTGAAAGAACTGAGGAAACAATTTAAGCCTCACATTGCAATATTGAAAGATTCTATGGGCAAAATATTGAATGATGCAGGAAGCATCAAAAGAAGATGGAAGGAGTACACAGGATCACTGTACCAAAAAGAACTGGTCAATGTTCATCCATTTCAGGAGATGGCATATGATCAAGAACCCATAGTACTGAAGGAAGAAGTCAAAGCTGCACTGAAAGAATTGGTGAAGGACAAGGCTCCAGGAATTGATGGAATACCATTGAGATATTTCAACAAACGAATGCCCCACTGGAGGTACTCACTCAGCTATGCCAAGAGATTTGGAAGACAGTTACCTGGCCAACTGACTGGAAGAGATCCATATTTGTACCCATTTCAAAGAAAGTTGATCCCACAGAAAGTGGAAATTATCAAACAATATCATTAATATCACAAACAAGTAAAATCTTACTGAAAATAATTCAAAAAGGGTTGCATCAGTATATTGACAGAAAACTTCCAGAAGTGCAGGCTGGATTCAGAACAGGATGTGGAAAAAGGAATATCATTGCTGATGTCAGATGGATCTTGGCTCAAAGCAAAGAAATACCAAAAAGATGTTTGCTTGTGTTTTATTGACTATACAAAAGCATTTGATTGTGTGGATCATAACAAACTGTGATTACCTTGAGAAGAATGGGAATTCCAGAACACTTAATTGTGCAGGTTTGTCATGAGGTACCTGTACCCAGACCAGGAGGCTGTCATTCGAAAAGAACAAGGGGACACTGCATGGCTTAAAATCAAGGAGGTGTGTCAGGATTGTATCTTTTCCCCATACTTAGTCAATCTATTTGCTGAGCAAATAATCCAAGAAGGTGGACTATATGAAGAAGAATGTGGCATCAGGATTGGAGGAAGGATCATTAACAACCTGCAATATGCTGATGACACAATTTTGCTTGCTGAAAGTGAGGATGACTTGAAGCACTTACTTATGAAGATTGAAAAATACAGTCTACAGTATGGATTACATCTCAATATAAAGAAAACAGAAATTCTCACAACTGCACCTATAAGCATCATGATAAATGGAGAAAAGATTCAAGTTGTCAAAGACTTCACATCGCTTGGTTCTACAATCGACGCCAATAGAAGCAGCAGTCAAGACATGAGATGACGTATAGCTCTGGGCAAGTCAGCTGCAAGGGACATCTTTCAAGTGCCGAGGAGCAAAGATGTCTCCTTGAGGGCTAATGTGTGCCTGACATAAGACATAATATTTTCAATTGCCTCACATGCATGTGAGAGCTGAACAATGAATAAAGAAGACCACAGAAGAATTGATGCTTTTGACACATGGTGCTGGTGAAGAATGCTGAAAGTACCATGGATGGCTAAAAGAACTAAAAAAATCTGTCCTGGAGGAAGTGCATCCGGAATGCTCCTTGGACATGAGAATGGCCAGACCTGGTCGTGTTGTCAGAAGGGATCATTCCCTGGAGAAGGATGTCATGCTTGGTAAGGTGAAGGGTTGACAAAAGAGGGGAAGGCCCTCAACAAATAGATTGACACAGTGGCTGCCATGATGGGCTCAAGTATAGCAAGTTTTGTGGAGCTGGTGATGGACTGGGCAGTGTTTCGTTCTGCTGTGCATAGGGTCACTATGAGTAGGAGACAACTCAATGGCACCTAACAACCAGAACATATTTGAATGTTATTCATGATGTTCTTCACCAGGCCAAATTCTCACTAACCTTCTCCACAAACTATCTCTTGACACATAAAGAAAAGTGATAACCCAATTTGCATAATTCAGTATGTTTTTCTGGTTACAATAACTTCTAAAAACAATGTTTACTATTTTTACTTAATAGAAAACATTGAAGGGAATCTTTTTAATTTTGATTTTGAATAAAGAAAGTGTGTTGGCACAATCTTAAAATGTTAATTGCACACTGAGAAAGAACTTAAAATGTAAAAACCTATGCAGTACTGTTTATCTGTAATTATACTCTTGTTTTGTCCTGAAAGGAGTACTTGGCTGGTGTAAACGGTTAAGTGCTGGACTACAAACAGAAAGTTTGTTGTTGTTATGTACTGTTGGGTTAGCACTGACTCATAGCGACCCTATGTACAGCAGAACGAAACACTGCCCAGTCCAGTGCCAGCCCCACAATATTTGCTATACCTGAGCTCATCATTGCAGCCACTGTATCACTGCATTTTGTTGAGGGCCTGCCCCTCTTTTGCTGACCATCCACTTTACCAAGTATGATATTCTTCTCCAGGGAATGGTCCCTTCTGACAACATGACCAAAGTAGGTTAGACGAAGTATGACCATTCTCAGTTCCAAGGAACATTCCGGCTGCACTTCAAGGAAAGATTTGTTAGTTCTTCTGGCACCCCATGGTACTTTCAGTACTCTTCACCAGCACCACCAAAAGCTTCAACTCTTATTTGACCTTCCTTTTTCATTATCCAGCTTTGTCATGCATATGAGGTGATTGAAAATGCCTTGGCTTGGGTCAGGCACACCTTAGTGTTCAAAGAAACATCTTTGTTCTTCAGCATTCTAAAGAGCTTTTTTTTGCAGCAGATTTGCCCAGTGCAATAAGTTGTCTGATTTCTTGACTGATGCTTCCATTCATGCTGATGGTGGATCCAAGTAATATGAAATCATTGACGACTTCAATCTTTTCTCCATTATTGTGATGCTGCTTATTGGTCCAGTTGTGAGGATTTTCATTTTATCTTGAGGCATAATCCATATTTTTATCTTTATCAGTAAGTGCTTCAAGTCATCCTCACTTTCAGCAAGCAAGGTTGTGTCGTCTGCACATTACAGACTGTTAATAAGTCTTCCTCCAATCACAATGCTGCTTTCTTCTTCATATATTCCAGCTTCTTGGATTATTTGCTCAACATACAGACTGAATAAGTATGGGGAAAGAATACAACCTTGACACACTCCTTTCCTCATTTTAAACCATGCAGTGTCCCCTTGTTCTGTTCAAACGACAGCCTCCTGGTCTATGTACAGGTTCCTTAGGAGCATAATTAAGTGTTCTGAAATTCACATTCTTCTCAATGCATCCATATATATATATATATATTTTAAATTGTGATTTGGGTGAAGATTTACAGAGCAAATTCACTTTCCATACAGCAGTTCACATATACTTTGTCTCATGTCATTGACCACAGTTT
>NW_006921594.1:1580848-1602752 GCF_000298275.1 Orycteropus afer afer
GAAGAATGTTATGTAAAGTTTATAATAGTTGTAAAGGAAACATAAGTGACAGTGAATATTGTGCCTTAGTTTCTCAGGTCAGTTTTACAAAATGTGCAACTGATGAGTAAGTAGCAGTACTAATTTTACCAAAAATTATAAAAATACAATCGATATCTATACACGTTCAGATAAAGTAAAATATCAGTAACCCTGATAGAGATAAAAAAATAAACATCAGGTTTTTACTTTTCTGAAAATTATAAACTCTTGGTATTATTTGTTCACTAGCAACAACCTTGAATCAGAGGAAGCTGGAAAATAATAAAACATTAGGTGAAATCGAAGATTTAAGATGGATCGCACCTAAGAACAAACTAATTTTAATTTTAAACTATTCATAAAGAAAAAAAAATTTTTAAATAAGTGATAAAACCATCAGAGAAAATACATTTTTTTCTTTCTTTTGTGAAATTTCTTGGACATCAAACAATCTTTTCCAAGCTTCCAGAGTAACTGAGTGTAGGTTAATAAACATATATAAATTAAGTTGCCCTCAAAAAAAGTACTGTAGGCTTAAACACAAAATAAGGCTAAGCAAAATACATGAGATTTGCTTAAAA
Organism: Orycteropus afer afer; assembly: GCF_000298275.1. Lineage (NCBI taxonomy): Eukaryota > Metazoa > Chordata > Mammalia > Tubulidentata > Orycteropodidae > Orycteropus > Orycteropus afer. The sequence continues at coordinate 1,581,451 of NW_006921594.1, forward strand.
CTGAAATAGCTTTTGCATGCTGTCTCTGGAAAACATGTTGGTGTGCTTGAGCTGTCCCATGCTTGCACTCAGATCCAATATTTCTGGAGCACCTTTGATTAGCCATGCTCTTTGCTAGAAACTAGGGACCACAGTGAAAGAAACATGGGATTTACAAATCTGCAGGAGGAAAGATCCTAAATAAGTAATTAACTATAGTAGTAATTAATTACAAAAGAGACATGTAGGGTGCACAGAGTGCATATGAAAATATATAACAATGTAAAAGATTTCAGGAAGAAAAAAAAAAAAAACTCTTAGAAAATACTGATTAGGAACAGCATGAAATTGATGAAATGAGTGTATTGGCAATCATGACCTCATTGTAGATTTGATCTTAAATTGAAGAAACTATATGAAGAGTGAAAATAATAAACTGATGAAAAAAAATTACAATTAGGTTTCCCTAATCCATTTATATCAATCCATATTTCTTTATATTTATAAGTTTAATAGGAAATATTTAGCAAGTAGAGATCACTGACAGGAATAATTGCCTAAGATTCTATCCTGCCTCCCTGATCTTACACAATAAGCTATCTGCTTAGCTTTGTTTTGTTGTTGTGGTGAGGTGCCATTGAATTGGTTCTGACTCATAGCAACACTACACACAACAGAACAAAACACTTCCTGGACCTGCGCTCTGCTCATAATTGTTGCTAAGTTTGAGCCTATTGTTGCAGTCACTGTGTCACTCCCCCTCATTAAGGGCCTTCCTCTTTTTCACTGACCCTCTCTACTTTATCAAGCATTATGTTCTTCTCTAGACACTGAGCCCTCTGGATAACACATTCAAAGTAAATGAGACAAAGTCTCACCATCCTTGCTTTTAAGGATCGTTCTGGTTGTGTTTCTTCCAAGGCAGATTTCTCATTCTTCTGGGAGTATATTCAGTGTTCTTCACCAACACCATAATTCAAAGGCATCATTTCTTCTTCAGTTTTCCTTTTTCATTGTCCAGTTTTTGCATGCACACAAAGTGATTGAAAACACTTGGTACAGAGCTTGAACCTGGCTTTGCAGCATAGTCTAAACCGTAATCGTCTTACTTTACGAGACTCAAACATGGACATCTCCAGACAATACTTTTCTTTGGTAATCCATGCAACAGGAGAACTTTTTGCTTTGACAGATACTTTATCAGACATCAATCAAAGTTACAAACTCTACTCATAAGTAGAATAAAATAGTGAAGTTCTTTAAGGAGTGAGGAGGTAAACAGGGAAGGTCTCCCCAGTGTTTCATGGGCTGCTGAGTTGCCAGAGATAAAGGATCAGAGACAACATTCAGCTTTGTAGTTATAATAACTTGCCAAACATTTTATTGAATGTATCCCATGCTCTTTTAAATGAATGAATGAGAGTAAAAACGTGTTAAAAATGCATTTTACTTCTTTTGCATCATATGCAATCCATTTTTCTATGCTTCTCTCCCACTCCACAAAATTACAGTTTTTATCACTAGATTCTACAAGAGGAATAACGGAGTCATCCTGGTACGATAGGTAAGTGCTTGACTGCTACCTGAAAGGTCAGTGGTTTGAACCCACCAGTCACTTCACAGGAGAAAAGACCAGGCAATCTGCTCCCATAAAGATTACAGTCTAGAAAACCCTGTGGGACCATTTAACTCAGTCCTGTAGGGTCACTATGTGTTTGAATTGACTGGACACACAACAGTAGAATAATAAATCAAGGCAATAATATTACTATTAAGAAAATCCTTGGGATAGGTCACCAGCCTTTACGTGGGAGTTAGGAGCCCTTTGAGTGTGGAAGTCAATTTTACTTATTGATTGCCTTATTTGACATCAATATAGATTGCCCAATCTTCCTTCCCAGGAGTGGCTGATGGGTTTGAACCACCAGCCTTCTAGTTAGCAGTCAAATGCTTTATGTGATATGCCACCAGAGCTCCCATAAGACTCATAGAGTGAGAAAACAATGGAATGGACCTGGTGCGTACAAGAGGATTCTGAGAGGAAGTAGAAGAATGCAGAGTCAGAAAAGGACTGGACAATTGGCCAAAGGCCAGAGCAGATGCCATCTGTAAAGCTCCTCTCCTACTACAAATGCCATATGTAGGGGAGCCAAAGGGCTATTATCAATACAGGAGGGTAGCCATGTAAGGTGGTAACTATTACCTGCTTCAGACTCCATGACTCTATTCATACAGACCATGATGTACACTCTCTCCACAGTCTTTTGATTTATTCTCCTCCAACTCACTGTAGGCCCATACCCAACAGAATATGTCAGTCCTGCGCCATCACAGAAGGCAAGCATTCTAGCACTGAACCACCAACACTCCTAAGCAGCCCATGAACTGGTACAACTTTTACACATTTTCCTTTTCCACTTTCCTGTAACGTGCCATACATAAGTTGCTTTGACTTTTTGTTTTGTTTCTGATGGAATTCTTCAAAGTCCTTCTCAACTCTTACCCCTACTGTGAAGTATTTTCTCGTTCTTTTAGGACCCTCAGTGCTCTGCATCTTCTGCTATATTTCCTAACACCCCTTCTGTACCCAATTAACAATATGATTCTTTGTACTGTAATTATGTATTTAGTGCCTACTACTAAAAAATCATTTTATGTGTGCTTACCTCAGTGTCAGATACACCACAGGTGTTCAGTAAAGCAGTAGTTGTTGAATTTGTAAGTTGGCTAATGTCTTCCTCCTTTGAATCCCCTTGAAACTTTATTTTTACTTCTCTTCAGTATAAGCCATTTACTTTTCGTCTTCCCTAACTTGAAAGCGAGAATTTTGTCTTACTCATCTTTGTAGCTTACACATATTTTAAAGCTAAATTCAAATTTATTGAAGTGAATCAGACTTTTAACAGTTAATACATTGACCATGTCTTCAATTGTCAGATTTATTGCCACTTCTCCTGGGGTTGGGAGCAGAAGGAATTGAAACAACTCAGTTCATTGAAGGAGGTTTTTTTTTTTTAAAAAAAAAAAAAACAAACAAACAAACCTGTACTATTTAAGTTAAAAATGAGAAATTAATTTGCTTAATTTGCTATGAAAAGGACCAAGATCTCACATTATCTGATTCAGAAGTGTGTGAAGACTATAAAAGAAGAATCTGTTTTTAAGAACTTTCTATTTTCCCTTCTCTAATAGTCCATCCAATTCAAGTGCAATTTAATAAGTTAATTGCGATGTGTGATTGACAGAGGCAGGGGACAATGTCTGATGTGAGGACTTCTCTATAAAAATTATGGTAATAACTAAGTATCCTATTATTTCATTAAGAACACTATGTCTTAGCTGATGCACAGCAAGAGTTTTTTTTCCAGAATCTACCTTGGCAGTGATTGATTTCAAGTTCATGGCCTGTGTTCTTCCCGTAGGTCACCAAACTGGGAATGGAGGGAATGTCGATCAGGATCAGTTTGAACCTTAACTCCTGTGAGCCTGAAAATCTAAGCTGGAAATAGTAACACTTGGAAATCTGGTTGAAGCTGTCACTTATCCTGCCAGAGTTGCTTTGGAGCTTAATGCATGTGAGGTACTAGCAATCCTGAAATTAATTTACCAGAAAAAAATAAAAGTTACAAAACTTACAAAAAGCAATTCCTTGATAAATGAGCAATAAGACAATGGGAATAAATTCAGAATAATGAAAGCCTTCAGAAACTCAAGGAAAATTGTCTTCTGTAAATCAAGAGGCCTTAGTTTTAAGTACTTTATTTCTAAAAGAAGAAATTAAAATGAAGCTATGTATTAAGAATGCATTTGTTTCCAATTTTTTCAAATATCAAAATATAATGGGCTCAGAGTTAGACTTTTAATAAATGTCATTTTTAAAAATTTTCAGCTTACATTTCGTATTTGAATATATTTAGTAGTCTTATAAACAGTATCCTAAAAGGGATCTTTCCTACATGTTAATTTTCAATATTTTAAAAGGTGGAATAAATTTTACATTTAAACAGTTTTTGAAAAGAAAAGATTTAAGAACACAATTTACTAACTGTAAAACAAACGAGGGGCAGAGAGAGATTTTTAACATATCAAAGTTTTCTTTGCTAAAAGGGAAAAATTATGCTGAGTGGTACTTAAATATAAAAACGAAAAGCAATAGCAAAAAAAAAAAAAAAGTGGAAATAACTCATCCTTCATTATGCAGCAAGATCATTGCCTGTTCATCTAACCTAAACATTTACAGTAACTGATTTATTCACCATTGAAAATCAAATCTATTGCAGTGCAGATAATTTCTCTGCGTTAGGAAAATGAATAAATTAAAAGTGTGCTTCAGCAATTTAGTCCTCGTAAACGGAGATTCTGCAAGCTCCGTAGAAGATGTCAAAACCTGCTGATAGCTAACAGAGTCTACCCCAAGTTTGTGTACTCCGGTCCACTCTACCTTTCCATCAGGCAGTGCTTGTGGAAATCGAAAAGCAGCTCTCTAATTAATCAAAGTCAGATGTGCCTCAACGCCTGGAGTTGCTGCTGATCCTTGTCCCAGCTTCTCCCATGTTCTCGCTCTATGTTTTTACCTTGAAAACTTCTGCTCTGAGCTGGGAATGCCTGAAGGGCTTGCACGGTAAGTCAATGTGAAATTATCTCAGCAGGAAGAAGTTGCTTTTCAGCTTAAATGATTTAAGGCAGCAATTTTTCACACTCTCAAACTCTGACAAACGCCCAGATTGCCTCTCATGTCTGACTTCAAAATATTCAAAGAAAAGCTATTTTTATTAAAAACACTCTAGAGAAAATTGTATGTCACTTGTTCTCTGATATAACTTCATTTCTCCTGACAGTGACAATTTTCACCTCAGTACAATTTCTTTATTTTTTCCAAAGCTAATTCTGCTTAATATTAGTATTTATACAAACTCATATCAACTTGTCTCTGTGAAATATTCAAGGGTGTCAGGTAAACGTTGCTCACTGTCATTCATCTTCTTTGGGTGTTCAAAAGGATCAATAGATTTAAAACTACACTTAGTTACTTAGGATATTATTGTTTTATTTGTAAGGGAGAACTTAACAATGGTTAAAACCCTGCATTTGATGAACCTGTGTCTGCAGACACCTAGGCTTTCCAAAGTTGGTGGCACGTGTCTGTTGCCAAAGATGATAAAAGTTTACATTAATAAATCTATTTGTTCTCTGCCTCTAAGTAAAGGCGGTGATACTGTGCCTGTTTTCTCTTATGCTGCTTCCATGTTAATAAGATTACGGTGGATGTCACATCGCCCTGCAACATCACATTTGCTTTATTATGAATGCTGGCAGTGCAGAAACATCACATTATAATCACTTCAAAAAAGAAATACATTCTGCATATTTTCATATGTGTTTATAATTCCACTAAACCTCAGCAGAATCAAACTCAGGAGGGACAGGAATGACAGAGGCTTAATGTTCCAGAGACTGCTAAAATCTTGGTGCACTGACACATAGCAGAATGGTTAATATGTATAAGGTTACTTGTGGCCTGTGACCTCAAAGCGTATCTCTTGGCCTTATCGTGTTTCCATGAGAAAAAGTAACCACCCACTGGCATGTGAATTTCCCACAAATAATTTAGAGCTTTCTTAAAGGGTTAATTTTTTTTTTTTTTTTAAACTGGGAAAGACTGAAGTGTTGATGAATCTAAGGTGGGCAGTAGCGATTTGTATCACCCAGGAACTGTATGAATCAAGTAAACTCCTTTTTAAATACATGCCAATTGTCTGACAACTGTGCCTTTTATATTCTACAAAATGTTTTATTTCTAAATACAACTGCATCCTTTTTATTTCATTTATATTCATTAGAAAGAAATCAAGGAAAAAACTACCTTGCAGCCTTCTTCCCACAGTGCTGGGGTCAGGTCAAGTGAAGTACATCAGACACAGCAGGAAGAATGTTTCATAAATTTCAATGTTACAACAATGCCATGCACAGCTCCTACACTAACACCCTGCATATGAAGTTGTCATCTCTTCCTGTCTTTAGGTTGCAACATGTTTTCTGTTTGGAATGACAACTACCTCCACTTCTACCTAGCTTCCTTGTTCTTCTCATTTATTTATTTATTTATTTACCATAGGTACAATTCACCAAGAAGAAAAATGATTTCAGTTTTAAGACATACTTAAACACAAAAATCTGTATAATCATTGATACTGACAACATTTTTAAGATCATTTGTGCACATATGATGAAATTTGTGAATAGTCCATAGTGTAACATAAACGATTGTTGAAAGGCAAAAATTTACTGGTAAAACAAATTTGCATTAATATATGACAACACACCTCCTTGCACATGCATAAGATTGATTCTAAGAAGAGTTTAAATCACTTGTTAAAATATAGTTGACATTTTTTTAAATAGAGGTTTTTAATAACAATTTGCATGTTAGACATTATTTCTTCTGCATTTTCAGAAGAAGCCACAGTATAATATAGTTGAGGATTTTTATTTCTAATAAAAACATAAACACTAATATAAAATATATTTCTAAATTAGTTAAATAAATGCTTCATTTGTATTTTGCTATCCATCAAGAAAATCATAAGAAAAGTGTAAGATTTGTTTTCTGATTAAAATACTTGCAACTTTTATTTCATTGTGTATTTTAACTGTGTCACAGGGAAATAGCAATTGCTTATCTGAAGTATGAGTATCTTAGATATATACCAATGGCATTGTTATTAAATCAAAAGAATACTTTAATTTAACCTTTAGACCTCAATAAAATTTCAAAATGATGCCATTCTATGATGTTATTATTTAGAAAATTATGTTGTTTCACAAAGGCACAAAACTTGCTAATTTAACATCCTATAAAAATATAATATCTAATTGCTCATGAAAACAAATATTTTCCACCATACAAACAGATATAGAAGTGATATAAACCATGAATCATGTGAATTTTTTTTGTATTTATTGTTCACTTATATATACCTAGCATGATATTATTTTACCAGAACTCTTCAGTAGGCTATACTTAATATTTTTTGTTTCAATTCTTTTAAAAATAAAATAATGGATTCTCAAGTTTAGTCCGTTACCTAAATTTCTGTTTTTTTTTATTTTCATTTTTGGTGCTTGAGTGTACTGCATTGAAATCATTGTGAAATATTAAAAATATTCCATTTTTTATTAAAAATTAGAAATTGAAATAGACACACAAAAACATGTACCCCTTATACTGAAGTGAGGAAATACTGTGGCAGCACCACTTTAAGCAACCCCTGGAGTCTACCTTTGTCATTGAGTCTAGTCTAAACATTTTTGTAATACAGAGAGGGGGAAAAAAAGTTTATCTGGACTTTCTCAATGTTATCTATGCCAAGAAATCATGGGAAGTGATAAAAGCTGGAAGAGAGAGTGTGCATTAGTGAATATTTATATTGGCAAGACTTGAAAATTTATGAAAGTTTCACAAGCTGAGAGGCTGCTTATTTCTGAAAGGAAATCTGCCTTACTGAATTTATTTCAGAAAAACAAAGTTGCACACAATGATATCAATCACTGTTGCTATCTCTAACAAATTAACTTGAAATGCTGGCATTGCCAAGGGACTACATTACATTTTCTCTTGTTACCTTTTTCCTAATCACCATAAAAATCCTTACTGAAACAATTATTCTTGAAACAATCAGAACAATATATCTCTAGAAAGGAGAGCATCGATTTAACAACAAAACTAGATTTATCTTTATTGATCAAGAGGCGTTCAGTGTCATTTTAGTGAATTATTCCTGTTCTTGTTTCCTGGTAGAAATTTTTCTGTGAGGTTCAAAAAGTGTATTGCAAACTACTGCATAATCTTTTGCATGCTAGTTACCTGCTGTCACAATCACTGCATTTCAAAAGAAACATATGTAGAAACCGGAACCAAATATTGGTTTTCTATTACACAATGTAGTATTACTGTTGTATGTGACTTAGTAAACTATAATACTTACCTAGGAAGCTAATGGCATTTTTAAAAATTCATTCAAGTAAAGAAATCAAGTCTCTGTAAAAGGATCCAGTGCTAAGGAAACAAATCCAAGTTCAGTTTATGAGCACAGAATTAGCAAGATTAAGAAAGTAGTATGATTTTTTTTATTATTAAATAAGAGTAACTTTTAAAGACACTATTAACACATTCATATCTGAAACTTCTTCACAAGCTAGACAGAACAATAAAGAATTGGAATAAGTTTAAGAAAAATGTAGTACTGTTGTGCTGTGTACCCTGTAAAGTGTGTATGCCATTTTGAGGACAATACAATAAGATGGATGTTCTAATAATATCTTAGAGATGGTATTTGTTGTTGTTCATTTAAATGTATGCAGGAATAAGTCCTAGTAGTTACATTCTTTTCAACAGTAATAAAAATACTTCATCTAACTATTTTTGCCAATTTATTCTCAAAATATTTGTTGACCTGAAATATTATACATTTCTTTTGCTGGAAGCATTTGAAAATTTTCATGAATAAAGTAGCCCTGATAAAGAAAAAAGATGATAAAGAAATCATATTCACATAAATAGGTTAAACAAGGAATATACCTAAATATTCAGTTGAAAGACATTTCTTTGGAAAGCTTCAACTGAATTTTAATAAAACCCAATAAGATAAAATGTTATTATTCAACAGTTAACAATTGCCTTTTCTTAATTTTAAACCATAGTTTTACTTTTATTATAAATAATGTAAATGATATGCTGGCTAAATAAACTGTATGATAATGTGCATATTAGTAAAATGTAAAAGATATAAAAGAACAACCCATTTTACTAATTTTAAAATTTGGAATACAAATTCAGGTCAGTGAAGTTGCTGCTGTTTTGCATTATGAACAGTCTGTGCTGGATAGCTAGCTGTGCAGAAACAGAAAGCAACTCTTCTAAATTTGTTACTTAATAATAACTCACTTGCTATCTCTGAAGAGCTTTAAAGACATGGATGTTTTGTAGATTGTGCAAAATAGTGTTGATGTAGGAAACTGCTATATTCGATTCTAACTAAATTTATAAAAGCTTTACTGCCATAAATAAAATTCTAACATTACATAACAAGCAAGTTTGAGATATAAGAAAAAAATTAATTCCTAATGTTGCAATAATATTGTAGATGTAATATGCAGTTCTCATCCTTTTTAAACTATTAATTAAAGCAAAATAGAAAATTAAATATGAATGTATACAATTAAACATGAAATAGAGAAATATTTCTGTTGAAAACTGATATTTGAGCCAGTTAGACTAACAAAAATAGTTCAAAATTGATCCTGTAGGTCTGGGCAGATCCTAATTATATCTATAATTTGTAACTCTTTGTTACAAATCTATTAACACTAACATGGGTGCATATCAGTAATTATTAGTATACTACTGAATGATAACTGTATAAGCAGATAAGTAAAACTTTGAGTAATATGATTTCCAATTGATTTTTGTGTACTATGAAGAGCTAATTTAGGATATTATATCTTTGTGACTATTTTCCTATATATGTTTATAATCTTATAATTTTCTAGTGAGATAAACACTATCAAATGTGAGCATTACTTGTATACCTTATGTTTCTATGAAAAAAATAGAAAATACCTAATGCTTTTTTAAAAGTGTTCTTAAACTGAATTTTAACAAACCAATAAATGTTATTGTTCAATAGGTAATAATTGCCTTTATATAAACTCAAAAATATTGTTTAGAGTGATTAATATACAATGCTCCATTATGCATCTGAGAGTGTTGATGCATAATTTTTAGTTCTAATGTTATTATGTAATTGAGAGAACATGTTCATTTGCTCTAATAACTACTAAGATGCACTTAATAAAATGAAATGTAATAATACTTGTAATTTAATCTATTCATGGAAGTAATTTTAAAAGTCTACCACTCTCCTTAATGTGGATAACATTCATAATTTATAAAGTGTTGTGATGCAGAATTGACAATGCCATTGTTTTTTACACTTTGAGATGATTCTGCAGCCTTCCTATCATCTGCATACCAACCTCAGGATTATCAAGGGCAAACAAAAGATAATTAACACTAGAAACAGGCAAATGCAGCAGCTACTGACTGAGAGTTCTCATTTAATGCAAGACTTCTGAAGACCAGAAAATGAAATCGCTATAGAAAAGCTGCATCTGGAAAAAATATTTCAATATTCTGTTATTTATATTAAGTCTGTTTTCTTTTTTCCAGTTTGTAAAGATAACTTACCCAGTGACATAGTTTCAAAGAAGTGTACTCACCCTCTGTAACACAGTGAGGCAAGTTGTTTTTTAACAGAGTGAATTTCAAATTATGTATTTTATAATTGTATTTTGTTCAATCCTGTTATCATTATGAATTTATGCACAATGTGAGAGTAAGAAATAAAAACAAGTAAACTAGTGGTATAAAAATTTCTATCATGGAATTTTTTTTTTACATATACACAGTACAGTATAATAAAAAAGAATTTTATACAATTAAAAGAGTATTTTCATCTTAGTTATAGTTTCTGTAATGCTACAGGCAGATATTATAATGTATTTAAATGATAGTTCCAATTCATCAAAATCTTACATTTATTCATATGAAATTATATTACAGGCAGAGGACTATGTTATGTTAACCTTGATTATATCACTATCTTACTGGTTAAATGAGATTATTTATACCTTCCCAACTAAGTGCCCTTTAACTTTCCATAAATCATGACTATTAGTGTGATGCACATATATGGGTATTTTCACTGTACGATACAACATAGGGTAATTATTACATGTTTCTGAAAGTGAACTCCTGACGTTCTGAAGTAACAATTATAAAATTATGTTTGAAATAAATAAAGTGTCACATTTTATAACAAATTCATAGATGAAAGACATATTTTAAATGTTAGGCTTCTCTATTAATACATCATGTTATGTATTAAAAATTAGTTTTAACTGAAATAAATGAGTTAATGGCAGACTTTGTGGTTTACAATCATAATGCAATCACACTGGACTATATTTTTTATCACAAGGATTTTATATAACATGGGTATAATGGTAGTTTAAGACTTCTGGAAATAATTTGCATGGTAAAATCTGATAAAATACAGTTTCTAGTTCAGTTTCCAAACACTACCATTAAATGGATGTTCCATAGAACTTCTACATGAGCAACCTAATTGAGAACATTTTATTTCCTTTTGAGTTAAAGTTTTCTTGTCTGTTTTATATGAATTCCCACTATCAACAACTTTCATAAGGGGCAAAAGAGATTGTGTGTCATATTTAGCTTAATTCAATTGGCTGTATAATTAAGTGGGTTTGAACTGCCAACCTTTAGGTTAGAAGTCCAGAACAAACCACTTGCATGATCCTGGGACCTCTATTTTATGTACAGCCTGGTCTAAAAATGCTTGATGATTATTTTTAATATGAAGTCAGTATATAAAAGAACATAGAGGTAAAACTAAAATAAAATAATCCCTCTGGGCAGCATCGTTTGTAAAAGACACTTTAGCCATATCTGCAAATTCTGCTTTATATCAGCTTCTTCTTCAGCATATATGTTACACATTGTTATGTCCTGGGGCCCTGTCTTTGGTCTTCTACTTACTCAACATATCCTCTCACACTTTCCATTCAATAACCCCCATGAATCCTACTCTTAGATACTATCTACTGTTCGAAGCGCTCTACTATAACTTGGGTATACTGGATATTTTCATCTGAATGTGCTTCCAAATGAACAAGTAAGAAAATATATAATTTCCTTCCACTTTTGCCACACTGAAGCCAGTGATCTAAGCCAAGAACCTAGGAGTCATTCTGGACTTCTATTTATTTCTCATGTCATCATTCACACCATCATTCACCTGTCAGTCGTCATACTGTGGTGGCTTGTTTATTGCTATGATGCTAGAAGCTATGCCACTAGTATTTCAAGTACCAGCAGGATCACCCATGGTGGACAGGTTTCAGCAGAGCTTCCAGACTAAGATGGACTAGGAAGAAAGACCTGACAAGTTACTTCCAAAAATCAGCCAGTGAAAACCCTGTGGTCACAAGAGAGTATTTCCTGGTATAGTGATGAAAGATGAGACCCTTTGGATGGAAGGGATTCATGACAATGGTGCAGAACCGAGCAACATTTCTTTCTGTTATATGAGTTGGTGGCAACCTGATGGCCACTGATAACAATCAATTACAAAGTCCTATGATAGATTATAAACGTTCTTGGAATCTCTTCTCTGTATTTTGACTACCACTAATTTAGTATAAGTCATCACTATTTTTCACTTCCTAATTTTTCTTTCTAGGAGTTCTGGTGGCCCAATGATTAAAGCATTGGGCTGCCATCCAAATGATCAGTGGTTTGTACCCACCAGTGATTCTCTGGGAGAAAGATGAGGCAATCTGCTTCTGTAAAAATTTACAATCCTAGAAACCTAGTTGGGACAGTTCTACTCTGTCCATATAGTCACTATGTGTCAGACTTGACTTGATGACAATGGGTTTGATAATTCTTCAAGCTCCAATTTCAAACTCTCCCAATCAATCCTTTGAATCAGAATTCTATAATGAGCCAGAGAGCAAATACAGGTATGTCTCAGAGACATTGCATGTTTGGTTCCAACCACCACAATAAGATGAAGATTATGATAAAGCAAGTCACATGAATTTTTTGATTTTGCAGTGCATGTAGAAGTTATTTTTACACTGTGCTCTAGTCTATTAAATGTACAATAGCATTATAAAAACATTTGAAATAGTATGTGAAAAATGTGACACAGATACTTGAAGTGAGCACATGCTGTTGAAAAATGGTGCCAACAGATGTGGTCGATGCAGGCTTGCTACAATCTTCACTTTGTGAACTATGCAGTATCTACAAAGCTCAATAAAGTGAAGCACAATAAAATGAGGTATGCCTGTATTTTAGGCTCTGTGGCCATAAGATTTCTATTGCAACTGCTCTGCCTTGGCTGTCTTTGCAGCAGAAAAGCCATCACAGGCTTTGAGTAAAAGAATGGGCATGGCTGGCTTTCTATCAAACTCTACTTACTAAAGAAAGGCAACAGATGGGGTAGGCTAGTGGGCAGTAGTTTTCTGACCCCTGTTGTAAATTGCTCCCAGACTACAATTTCTAAGTGGAAAATCAGATCCCATTGCTATCTTATTTATTTATTGCATTTTTTTTTCTGTAGAAAAAAAGAATTAAATTCCTTAGCATGATCTAAAGGCAACTTCATGATCTATTTTCTATTTGTCACTGACAGCCTCATCCCACACTTAAATGCATTGTCCTTGAGTACTCTCTGACTCACGGCAACCCCTTGTGTTACAGGGTCAATCTGCTCCACAGGGTTTTCTTGCCTGTAATCGTTTATAGAGTCAAATCACCAGGCCTTTGTTCCATGGCATGGCAGGTTTTAACCACTAAACTTTAGGTGAGTAGCTGAGAGAAAACTTTATCATTTCATTCCCATCAGTTTGGAGTTGCCTAAGTTATCGTCTCTTTCATACATTTGTGCCTTTACACAGCCATCCTCATTACATGGAATGCCCTTAATTTTCCTGCTGTCCTTTGTCTACTTCTGAGGACAAGGAACATGTTTATTGACCTTTGAATCCTGTGTCTAGTCCAAGGCCTGTGAATAGTTTATTCATAGGTTGGTTGTCTAAGAAAATACATGTAAAAATTGTATAAAATACTTGGATTTTTGTGAGCTTTTTTGATTTCAACCACTCAAATTAATCAATATTCTCTCAACTAAGAGTTATAATCATATGTCAAAGACTACAAAAGTAAAAGACAAAGATTGAGGGAGGGATAAAAACATGAAGCAAGAGAGTCACTTCACAAGACATCAAGCTATGAGTTTTAGTATCATTTCTGCCCCCTCCCAAATAGACACTAAATAATTCCCACATGCGTAAAAATTGTACATGTAGATGTATCTGTGTCCTACAAGGTCAACATGAGTCAGAACTGAAATGATAGCAGTGGGCTTGGGTTTTTTGGTTATGTATTCTGTACGTATTTACATTGAATGTGCTATAGATTTTCCAAAAACTCAAAAGAAAATATAAATTTTATCCAAGAATATTACATTACTTGACTCTCCTTTGAAAGCAAAGATGGTATTCTTAGTGTCATAGTTCTATCATTATAAAGTTAAGTCATAGAATTGTAGGTGTGAGAAAATGCCAGTATTGTAGAATTCTGGGTAAATGAACACTCAGTAACTGAAAGTTGACTATTCTGGGCATATTCCAAAAATGTCAACCTCTGTGTTAACTTAATTTGTTATAAAATGTTCTTCTTAATAAAAAGCAAGCATAGTGCTTCCTTTGCATACAATTCTAGATAATGTTAGTTAATAATTTAGTGATTAAGATCTATGATATGAAGTCCTCATTAAAGAACATATGCTAAATTATTGTTGGAAAATCCCTTCACACTTGAGCAAAATGCAAAATTGTTCATTAATGTACCAAATGTACTATTGTTAATTGATATCCTACTTCAAATAATTTAAGTAATTTCTTATGGTAATGTATATATGTTTACATAAAGCATTATATTTATAGATATATTAATAATTTTAAAGACTTGTAGCTTTAGCTATGTAGCCATAGTATGTTTTGGTGGCTTGAATATTTTATTTAAGTAAATAATCTGCCTAATCAAAGAAATTGATCTATTCTTGTAACATTCTATTGATTAACATTGGACTCAGTCAAGGCACAAAGCAAGGCACATGGCTGGTTTAACTATTTCTATTAAAAGTACTATGATTGCACTGTCTAGACTAAGGGAGATATTCAAATTAAACCAATGCTAAGGCCTTCTGATTTACAAGTGGGGATGTTAACATGATCTTAATTACATATCTTTATCTTTAAAAGTTCATTGTGGCAGTGTTTGTTTACCTTTGCATCTTCAGATGGCCACACAATCTTTGACACACTTCCCATCAAGAGCTGGAGTCTATACCCCCATTCTTGAATCTGGGCTGGCCTATGACTGCTTTGATCAATAGAAGCCATTCCACTTCCTGGAGTAGGCTTTAAAAGCCCTGGTAGTTTTCATCTTGGTCTCTTTGAGCCTTCAGCCACCATGTAAAAAGTCCAACAATCTTAACTCAGAGACCATGCGGAGAGATAGTGAGACCATATAAAAGGGAAAGTAGTACTGCTGAGGTCAGCCTTCCAGACATCCTCATCAAGGTGCCAGGCAGCTAAGTGAAGCTACGTGGCCAACTCAGATGGACCCCTAGCAGACTACCACAAAGTGATCTCAGTTGATGCCAGTGGAGCAGAGAATTGCTTGGCTGAATCCTGCCAAATTTGTGACCTCACAATCATGAAATATGATAAAATGGTGTTTTGAGCTAGCATGTTATATGTTGTTGTTGTTGTTGTTATGTGCCGTCGAGTCAGTCCTGACTCATAGTGACCCCTCCTTGGATTTCCGAGGCAGTATCATTACAGAAGTAGATTGCCCCATCTTCCTTCCGAGGGGTGGCTGGTGGGTTTGAACTGCCAGCCTTCTGGTTAGCAGTCAAGTGCCTTAGCCACTATGCTACCAGAGGTCCCAGCATGTTATATAACAGTAGATAAAACAAAAAGTTGCTATAAACATCCTACATTGTCAGATCATAATTCAACAAATTAATTACTAAAATAAGTGACTTTACTGATATGAAATGACTTTTGTTTCATGTAATTTATAAAATAAGCATCTTTACTAATTTAGCTGAATGAGAAAAAAAAAAACACCCTTATTTGTCTATTTTAGGAAATCAAAAACTTGGATAAATAGTAAGAGTTATTTGCATGATCTTTTTGTACATTATTATATCCAAGTGATTCACACGTGCCTTTGAGTTAAATAGGGCAGGTACAACTCTTCCCATTACAGATAAAAGAAAATTGGGGCTTGTAGAGGATGGCTTTCCTCAACCATCCAGCAAGGAAGTGAGAAAACCAATACTAGAATCCTCATTTTCAGAATTCATGCTCAGTTCTCTTTTAACCACTCTAAATTGTATCTTGTATCAGGCAACCTACATATGAAGGTTCTATACCAACGTCTGATACATCTGTGAGGAGATACACTCATTTCCTTAATCAACTCACAAGCATCCTTCTGCTTTCAAAGGTAATTCTTTGGAGCTTTGACTGGTTCATTCTGGTTCGACTCCTTGTTGATAACTGCATTTCCACCCTAGATCTACTGAATCAGAATCCACATTTCAACAGGCTCCCCAGGTGATTCTTATACTAGGATAGAAACGTGAATTCTCATCAATGAACTGGTTTGAAACCCTGAAATCTTCAGTCTAGCCAAAGGATAAATTTTAAGATTATTCTAGTACAGTGCCATACTAGTCATTATTGAGTTATTTCCAACTCACGGCAACCTAACATGTGTCAGAGTAGAACTGTTCTTCGTAAGGTTTTCAGGGATTGACTTTTCAGATCACTAGACCTTTCTTCTGAGGCATAGCTGGGTGGACTCAAACCATTAGCATGTCAGTTGGCAGCCGGTGCTTAACCGTTCACGCCATCCAGGGACTCAATATTGCTCCAATACTGATATATTAACATAGAGGAATATTTTAAGACTATAATTATTAGAGACTTGGAAATAATGATTTAGAATTTGTAAACAATGTACTTAAATATTATTTCTACATTAAAAAATAATAATAACACCAAAACCAAACCCACTGTCATTGAGTTGATTCTAACTCATAGCAACCCCCACAGGGTTTCCAAGGCTGTAAATGTTTATGCAAGTAGATTGCCCTATTTTAGTCCCATGGAGCAGCTGGTGGGTTTGAACCACCGACCTTCTTGTTAACAGCCAAATGCCTTACCCACTGTGTCACCAGAACTCCTTTCAGGATGCCAGAAAGTCAGAGCTAATTTTCTCCACTGAATTTTAAAAAATACTATTATGCTCTCTGGACTATATCTATAGCCACAAAAATAAGTCTACTTGTGAATTATTTAATTACTAAAACAGGATGTTTTAGTGTTATATATCTAAATGATAAATTCCTATCATCATCCAATTTTCTTCTTAGGTTATTTTAGTTTTTTCCCTTGCAAATTTCTCCTAATATCCTTAATTATCCCCACTGTACCAATATTCTTAGAAAATTATTTTCCTTCTTACTATTCACGTTCCTTACATATCCATAAATAATCACCTGTCTCTTAGTGCTGCTTCGCCATGTTCTGCCAAGTGAGATCCTACAAACTTTCTTCATTAATCACTGTCACCTTTCTCTTAATCATTTTGAATTTTTGAAAATTTCTTTAATTTTGTCCTCCCAAATTGGGCTAACTAAAATTAAATGGCTGTTCAGAGAGTATTTTCTTTATAGCCTTTTTCATCTCCTTATAATATTAATCACAAGATTAGTTAGCTCTTACAAGGTTTTCAGTTTCAATCATATCCTAATAGTATGCATTCAAAATAATTTAAGTATCTGAGCTGAAATACAGTGATAAATCTTACATGGTGTTAAAACATCAACAAAGGAAACATCTATGTGGCAAAGAATGGGAAAAATTGCTAAGAAAGCTGAGAAAACTTGCCTGAAGTTTTCTGAAACTAGTATTTATAAATTGTTGGACAGAGGATTACATGTCAAGTCACTGGGCTATTTCACCACTAGATTAGTCACATTTCATTTAAACATTTTCAGAAAGGCTAATTGTCTAAGGACAATTGCATATGGGTGTTAACAGAGAGCATATGTATTTTTTAAAAAATTGAACTTAGCTCTGTCTTGGATATATGAATACATGTGTGTTTGTGTTGTGTTTCCTTTTCTAAGATAATAAACAGAAAAACAGTGGCCCTAACTCTGAATGAGATTACAAACAGAAACAAGTCTCATTGCACCTTTCTAACTAATAATGAAGAAAAACTATTTTAGCTGTCTCTCCTGAAAAGTTTGCACCTGTGCGTTCTCTCACTTTGCCACTGTAAGGCTATTTCTTCAAAACTGCAAAGATTGAAATGCTGCTAAATATATGAAAGACCTTAAGAGATGGACAGAATCTTACTAGCAGCAGCAGAATAGCTGAACATACCATTTTTCTGGAAAACCAATGCTTTAATATATTCTCTTTATAATTTTTTTTTTCCTAAAACATGTTATTTAAACAATTTTGTATTTTGAGACTTTTTTTTTAATGCTTTACATTGTCTTTGATGGTGTATATTTTGGTAAATAATCACAATTAGTATGAAAAAAATTAATGAAGGATAGACATTAAACCCACCACTCATCTGCCAGTTTGTTGTACTGTGGTGGCTTGCATGTTGCTATGAGGCTGGAAGCTATGCCACCTCTATTTCAAATACCAGGAGGGTTACCCATGGTCGACAGGTTTCAGTGGACCTTCCATACTAAGACAGACTGAGAAGAAGGACGGGCCATCCACTTCTGAAAAAAATAGCCAGCGAAAACCTTATGAATAGCAGTAAACACTGTCTGATATATTACTGGAAACTTTATGAATAGTGCTGAAACATTGTCTGATACAGTGCCAGAAGGTGAGCTCCTCAGATTGGAAGGCACTCAAAATATGACTGGGGAAGAATTGTCTCCTCAAAGTAGAGTATACCTTAATGATTTGGGACCTCTGTTTGCTGATGGAACACAAATAAAAATGGGAAGAAAAAGCTGCAAACATCCATTAATAGTTGGAACACAAAATATATGAAGTATAAATCTAGGAAAATTGGAAGGTGTCAAAGATGAAATGGAACACAAAAAGATCAATATCCTAGGCATCACTGAACTAAAATGGACAGGTTTTGGCCATTTTGAATCAGACACTCATATACTCTACTATGACAGAAATGAAAAATTGAAGAGGATTGGCATCACATTCATCATCAAGAACAATGTTTCAAGATCTATCCTGAAGTACAGTGCTGTCAGTGATAGGATAATATCTATATGCCTGCAAGAAAGACCAGTTAATACTACTATTATTCAAATTTATGCACCAACTACTAAAGCCAAAGTGAAAAAATTTAAGGTTTTTTTAATCAACTTCTGCAGCCTGCAATTGACCAACAATGTAATCAAGATATATTGATTATTACTGGTGATTGAAATTTGCAAGTTGGAAACAAGGAAGAATAGTCAGTTGTTGGAAAATATGGTTTGGTGATAGAAATGACACTGGAAATTGCATGACAGAATTTTGCAAGATCAATGACTTACTTGTTGCAAACACTTTTTTTCAATGACAAAAATGATGGCTATGCATGGGCATCTGGCCAGATAAAATGAACAGGAATCAGATCGACTACATCTATGGAAAGAAATGATGGAGAAGCTCAATATGATCAGTCAGAAAAAGTCAGAGCTGACTGTGGAATAGAGCATCAATTGTTCACATGCAAGTTCAAGTTGAAGCTGAAGAAAATTAAAACAAGTCCGTGAGAAAAAAATATATGACCTTGCTTATATCCCAACTGAATTTAGAGACCATTTGAAGAATAGATTTACTGCATGGAACACCAGTGACTGAAGACTGGATGAGTTGTGGGATGACATCAAGAACACCACATATAAAGAAAGTCATTAAAAACACAGGAAAGGAAGAAAAGACTAAAACGGATGTCAGAAGAGACTCTGAAACTCACTCTTGAGTGGAGAGTAGCTAAAATGAATAGAAGAAAAGATTAAATAAAAGAGTTGAACAGAATATTTCAAAGGACAGCTTGAGAAGACAAAGTATTCTGATTAAAAGCACAAAGACCAGGAATTAGAAAACAAACTAGGAAGAACACACTCAGCATTTCTCAAGCTGAGAGAACTGAAGAAAAATTCAAGTCTCAAGTTGCAATATTGAAGGAGTGTATGGACAAAATATTGAATCATTCAGGAAGCATCAAAAGAAGATGGAAGGAATACACAGTCACTATACCAAAAAGGGGAGCTCTGGCAGCATAGTGCCTAAGGCACTTGACTGCTAACCAGAAGGCTGGTGGTTCAAACCCACCAGCCACTCTTTGGAAGGAAGATGGGCAATCTACTTCCGTGGTAATACTGCCTCAGAAACCCAAGGAGGGGTCCCTATGAGTCAGGTCCAACTTGACGGCACAGAACAACAACAACAACATACCAAAAAGAATTGGTTGATGTTCAATTATTTCAGAAGATGGCATATAACCAATGGTATTGAAGGAAGAATTCCAAGCTCTACTGAAGGAAATGGTGAAAAACAAGACTCCAGGAATTGACAGAATAACCATTGAGCTGTTTCAACAAATGATGCAGCTCTGGAGGCACTTTCTCGTTTATGCCAAGAAATTTGGCAAACGACTAGCTACCTGGTCAACTGACTGGAAAAGATCCACATTTGTACCCATTTCAAAAAAAGATGATCCAATAGAATGTGGAAATTATCGAACAATATCATTATTATCATATACAAGTAAAATTCTGCTGAAGATAATTAAAAATGTTTGCAGCAGTATATTGACAGGGAACTTCCAGAAATACAAGCTGGATTCAGAAGAGGATGTGGAATGAGGGATATCATTGCTAATGGCAGATGGATCTTGGCTGAAAGCAAAGAATATCAGAAAGATATTTACTTGTGTTTTATTGAATATGTAAAGGCATTCAACTGAGTGGATCATCACGAATTATGGATAACATTGTAAACAATGGGAATTCCAGAATATAATTGTCCTCATGAGGAACCTGTGCATAGACCAGGAGGCTGTCATTCAAACAGAACAAGGGGTACTGCATAGTTTAAAATCAGGAAGAGAGTGTGTCAGGGTTGTATCCTTTCACCATACATATTCAATCTGTGTGCTGAACAAATAATCCGAGAAGCTGGACTATATGAAGAAGAATGTGGCTTCAGGATTGGAGAAAGACTCATTAACAACTTGTAGTATGCAGATAACACAACTTTGCTTGCTAAAAGTGAAGATGACTTGAAGCACTTACTAATGGAGATCAAAGACTACATTCTTCAGTGTGGATTATACCTCAATTTAAAGAAAACAAAATTCCTCATGAGTGGACCAATAAGCAACAACACGATAAATGAGGATAAGACTGAAGTTGTCAAGGATTTCATTTTACTTGGGTCCCCAATTAATATCCATGGAAGCAGAAGTCTAGAAATCAGATGACATATTGCATTTGGCAAATCTGCTGCAAAAGACCTCTTTAAAAAAAAAAAAAAAATACATGGTTTGGGTGAAGATTTACAGAGCAAATTCACTTTACATACAGCAGTTCACATACACTTTGTCA